>NC_043712.1:24396488-24419668 GCF_006229205.1 Suricata suricatta | reverse complement strand
ACTCTCCTTATGTGAGTGATATCTTCTTACCAGAAAAAGATCTGTCCTATCAGATTTGAGACATGAAACTCAAATGCAATAAAAAAAATAAGAGTAGAAATTTATAAAGTCACTTTAAAAAGAGTCTTCTAGAATAGCAAGACTTCTCAGTGACAGGCTTGAGGTATTTGAGAAGATATAGCAGAACATTCTGGGCGTCTGGGTGGCTCAGTCAGTTAAGGGTCTGACTTCAGCTCAGGTCATGATCTCATGGTTTGTGAGTTCGGGCCCTGTGTCGGGTTCTGTGCTGACAGCTAGCTCAGAGCCTGGAGTCTGTCTTCAGATCCTGTGACTCCTTCTCTCTCTGACACTCCCCTGTGCGCTCTCTCTCTCTCTCTCTCTCTCTCTCTCTCTCTCTCTCAAAAATAAAGAAAACATTTAAAAAATTAAAAAAAATAACATTCTGAAAGGGCTTTCACTATCCATACAAATAAGGATTAAGGGGAGTCACAGCAGTGTCTGGGCAGAGCTCATCTTGGCATTGTCCAAGCCAAAGTCTTGATTGATAGACTTTGAGAATTACAATTCCATGGACACAACTATCCCCTCTGAGCCCATCTGCCAAAGAGAAGAGGATGTTTGATGAGGACCATCAGACATGAGTTTCTGGTCCACCTGATGTCTGTCCCTCCTTATAAATGAATGCACTGACACTCTGGTTTGTACATCCATTTCTTTGTGCTCCATTGATATAAATCTTTCTTCATGTTCTAATCAAATCAGGTTTCTGAGATAGAAAGGCATAGGCTGAATCTTGGCATAGGAGGGTTTCACAGAAATAATACAATAAATGTAGAGTGTTGTGGCTCCTTGGGGTTAGATAGTTGGACTTCTTCAGACAATACCATCCGTGCTGCCATGCACATCGCCTTCTGTCTCCCCTTGGCTTCCAAAGATGTCATTGGCTTTAGTCCTGGCTGCTTTGAATGGCTCCCTTTGAAGCTCAGGACAGTTTTAATGGTTAGAAAATTCTCTCTAGTCTATCCTGAAAATCAGCCTGACAGTTGCTCCTAACTTTTGCTCCTACTCTATACTTAGCCTGCTGCTCTCTCCTTGAGGCAGCCTTGAGATTTTTGATGACAACCCTTATTACTCCCAGGCTGTTTTCTTCTCTAGACCAAGTGGCTTTCGTTCCTTTCTCACTTGGTATCCAGAAGCTTCATGGGCCCAGTTATTGATACCAGTTTTCCATGAAGTTGGAGAATTTCCATAGGACTCCGTAAGGGCACAAGAGAGTAGACAGGGATACCACAAGGGGTCTGAGGCATAGCTCAAAGTTGCTGAGTGCAAGGAAGACATTTTATGGGCGATTTATGTTTTACCCTAGCGATGATGATGTGGATTGTCTTTTCATGGCAAATATAATCTGTGGTTGTGTCATATAAATACAACTCTCCTTTTCATTCTCCCATCTTCTTCTGCCACATAGCTGCATGGATGGTCACGCCCTGAAGGACAGGCTCTGATGAGGTCCATGGGTCCCAGGCTGTAGATGCTGGATCTCTTGGTCTGGCTTGTCACTGTGTCAAAAAGGGGGCTTACATAGCTACAGCCATTGTCTGGGAGGGGGGTCATGGGGAGGGGCCGGCAGGGAGAGGAGGTGTGTGGGATTTTGGCAGTGTCTGTATGGTAAAAGTCCCAGCAATCCTGCCGAAGGGGTCTAACGGATGGGAATGTTGTTACAGTGTGCGCGTGGGAGGTGGCCACTACAGGTTGTCTCAAGTTATGGTCAAGTAAACTGTGTGCGACTGGGGACACACAGAGGTAAACTACTTCAAAGCCCAGGAAGAGTAGAGTGTACTCTGTGTACTGGCATGGAGGGTGGTCCAAGGTATATTTTCAGGAGAAAAAAAATCAGGCTTAAGAACATCCTGTATGGTGTGATTCCGTTTTTAGTTGAAAGGAAATTATACATGCTGTAAAGCAATATAGAAATGACTGTTAAGGGGCGCCTGAGTCGCTCAGTTGGTTAAGCATCTGGCTTCGGCTCAGGTCGTGATCTCACGGTTTGTGGGATCGAGCCCTACGTCGGGCTCTGTGCTGACAGCTAGCTCAGAGCCTGGAGCTTGCTTCAGATTCTGTATCTCCCTCTCTCTCTGACCCTCCCCTGCTTGCACTGTCTCTCTGTCTCTCAAAAATAAATAAAAAAACATTAAAAAAATAAAAAAAAGAAATGACTGTTAAAAGTGATAAACTTACAGAATGGAGAAGGTAGGAGATAGATTTTTAAAAAATTTGAGATATATGTTTTTGTTATCGATATTTTCTGTAGATATCTTCTTTTTTTCTTTTTGTGTATTTGTGTTATTTGAAGGTATATTTTGCTGTCTTTTTTAAAGACAGCAAGCTTTCTGAAACAGAACACTATGCACTATGCTTGTCTTTATTTTTTCTCTTAACAATAGGTTTTATTTTGTATTTTTAAATTTTTAAATTAAAAAAAATTTTTAATGTTTATTTACTTTTGAGAGACAGAGCTTGAGTCGGGGAGGGGCAGAGAGAGAGGGAGACACAGAATCAGAAGCAGGCTCCAGGCTCTGAGCTGTCAGCACAGAGCCCGACACGGGGTTTGAACCCACAAACCGTGAGATCATGACTTGAGCTGAAGTCAGTCGCTTAACCAACTGAGCCACTCAGGTATCCCAATAATAGGTTTTTAAAATGATAAAACTAATGTATCATGGTAAAAATTCAAAATTATTAAAAAACTATACAGTAAATAGTAGGTCTGCTCACCATTTTACTCTTCAGAATTTCTGTGCAGACACAATCATGTATGTCATAAAATGTTCCCTTAAAACCACACACAAATGGGATCCTATGGTATTCAGTGCTCTGCTTTTTTTTTTTTTTTTACTTAATAACACATCATGTAGAGTTTTTCTTATAATGACATATACAGATGATCATATGGTTGTTCCATAACTTACTTACTACTCACTAGACATTTAGGTTATTTTTTCCTATTATAAGCAATTCTGTAAATGATGTATGTGCAATACGCATATAACTGCACATTAAAATGGGATTCTTAGTCTCAGTTTCTGGCTCAGGCTCCAAATCTCTAGAAACAATACAGTCAGTACTGAATGTCTCCCTCTCCGATCCTAAAGGAGGACCTAACCCACCTAGACAGGCCCCACGGAGGTTACATTGCCCGTTTTACCAGCATGGGCCATCACGTGACTCCAGGGTTCAGGAGGTGACAGAGATCTGAGAGGATTCTGTGGATAGTGTCGTTGGTATGTCTCCCATCCCGCCTCACTCCCATCTCCCCTGAGAGGGTAGGCTGGAGTATAGCAATGGAGAACGCCTTAGATGGAACCTTCGAAGATCATGGCATTGGTCACTGGGACCCGAGTTTGGGAGCAGAGGGCAGTAAGGAGAGGCTGGGCTGGCCTGAGGTGGGAGACAGAACACTGCTGGGAGTCGGGAACCTTCCACTCACAGAGGCAAGCTAGGAACCAGTGTTCCATGGACCTAGAAATGGGCCAGCGGGAGAGAGACAGACGAGAGCCACCTTGAGAGAGAGACTCTTCCCATCCGGGCTTTCCGAAAGAACAGAAAAGGGGAATGTTGGAAACCCAGGGCCCAAGTGGTGGGAGGGAGGAGGCTCCCTAGCATCTAGGGAATTGCTAGGGGAAGTTCCCAAGGAGGGATATGTGGGAGGCCCACACAAGCCACCCAGCCCAGAGAGCAGCAGGGCTGGCCATGTGAAGCCCCGCCCCATGAAGCCCCGCCTTCTTTCCTCCGCCCTTGTCATCTGGGTCCTGTCCTGGGGAGGCAGTGAGGGAGAAGAGGAGATGTGGGGAAGAGAGAAAACAGTCTTGCCTCTCTCTCCGACACTGGCATCCAACCTTGAAGCTGACTTGAGCTGAGGAAGGGAGAAACTTTCAAATGCAATTTGTTCAGAGTTTGGTTAAATATACTGGAGTGCTTTGAAATCATGGAGGGGTGTGTGTGTGTGTGTGTGTGTGTGTGTGTGTGTGTGTGTGTGAATTAAAGGAGCAAGTGAATTAGTTCATAGGGTGAAAACATAAGATAAAATTGCATTATGATTGCCCCTTACTGAGTCCAGCTCATTGGCATTCTTTGTGAACATGTGTGGTTTTATATATAGCATAGATTTCTAGAAGTGGAATTTTTGTGCAAACAAGAGTATAATTAAAATTTTAATAAATGTTGGGGCACCTGGTGGCTCAGTCGGTTAAACATATGACTTTGACTCAGGTCGTGATCTCACTGTTTGTTGGTTCGAACCTTGTGTTGAGCTCTGTGCTGACAGCTCAGAGCCTAGAGACTGCTTTGGATTTTGTGTCTCCTTTCTCTTCCTCTCCCCTACTTGTGCTCAGTCTCTCTCTCAAAAATAAAAACATTAAAACTTTAAAAAATTTTAATAAATGTGAAAATGAAAATTAAAAAAATAATAAATGTAGTCAAATTCCCCTCCAAATAACTTAGTCCTATTTACATTTTCCCAGTGATGCAAAACCTCCTATCTAATCCATGAGTACCAAACATTTTTGTCTTTGCTACTCTATCAGGTTAAAAAAAAATAGAAATATTTCCATTATGAGAGAAGTGAAGGTATTTGCATTTATTTTTCTGTGAATACCATTGCAAATGCCCTTTGCTATCCATTTTTCTCCTATTGGGTTGTTTTTTTATTATTAATTTGCAACAACTCTTTATATATTAGGGCATTAACTATAAAAGACCCCAAATAATCAAAGTAATGCCAAAAAAGAAAACCAAACCTGGAGGTATCACAATTCCAGACTTCAAGCTATATTATAAAGCTGTATTCATCAAGACAATATGGCACTAGTGTATATTAAGGCATTAGCCCTTGGCCTATCACATACATTGCAGATACTTGTTCATGGCTGTTATTTATTTTTCAAGGTAAGTTATTGTGCACTAATGAATTTACAAGTGTGTGGATACTGTTGTATAGAATGAACATAAGTTTACTCCAGAGTGCTCTTGAATTAATAGATTTTTTTTCCTTTTTATATTTTCTCCATCAATAGCTGTTACATGCATAAATAAAACTGTGTCAGGCAAGAGGTGGCCCCTGAGGTCAAGATGTTGGGAACTATTACCCTAGGCTGTACTGGTTCCACCTCAAAAGCTGAGCCCAGCCCCTCCCTGGGTGGAAGCTCAGCACTTTGGGTCTCTTGTGAATGCAGAAATCATTAAATTGCTAATTTCTTATAAAAACATAAGCAACAGCATTTCAAGGTGGGGCCAAAAAACAAAAAAGGGGGAACTGGAATGTCTCTCTTCCTCTCCTCCTTTCTCCCTTCTCCCTTTGAACACCCTCCCTTCCTCCTTTGCTTTTCTCTCTTCTCTAGCCTCCGGAAGGGGAGACCAGAGAAGCAGAGAGAACAAGTGGAAGGGGAAGGTAAGAGAAAAAGACTAAGCCTGAGCCCTTGTGTGGCATTCAAGGCCCTTCACATCCAGTCCTGCCTCCCTCCTCTCTGACCAGCACTCCCCTCCTCTTAGCCACACCAGTCTATTGGCTGAGCTCTGCCCCAGGGCAGCCCTCTGGCCTTGCCACCAGCTGGTTTCTCTACTAAGAGCTTGCTTCCTCTTCCTGGCCTGGTGTGTTTGTACTTTTCAAACGTCACTTCCTCTAGGAACCTTTCCCTGGTCCAGTCTGGGTTAGTCTTCCCTCCACTGGCTCACATCTTTCTAGCAGCATTTACAACATCACTCCACAGGTCTCTGGTCTTTCCCACCATCCTGGGAGGCCTTTGAAGGTAGGAACTTGCCTGACTCACCTCTGGAGTTGACACGGTTCTTGGTAGTAGCTTAGTTAACATTCATTGAAGAAATATTGTTTAAAGAACCAGTGTATTGGGGAAAGTGGTATGAGAACATAGCTTGAATAATATCCTTCCCAGCGGTGGTGGAGCACCCAGAAGGATACACCCATGCCAGCTCCCCTCTCTGCAAGTCCTAAGCTAGAGACTGGCTGAGGTTCAAGTCCAGGCAATGCCCCTAATGGGCAGAGGTCAACCAACTCCACTAGATGCCTGATTTTCTGTATTACGCCAGGAAAGAAGAAGGAAACATTCAGAGCCACTGGCTATTGAATTTTCTCCCTAGGAAAGGTCTGCTTAGGGTCAACTGGGTGGCTCAGTCAATTAAGCATCCTATTCTTGATTTCGGCTCAGGTCACGATCTCACAGTCATGGGATCCAGCCCCGCGTTGGCTCTGTGTTGAGTGTGGAGCCTGCTTGGGATTTTCTCTGTCTCTCCCTCTGTCTCTCTCTCTCTGCCCCTTCCCCACTTGCTCATGTGCATGTGCGCTCCCTCTGTCTCTCAAAAAAAAAAAAATCTGCTTGGAATAATGGTCCTCCAACTTCAGCCGTATCAGCATCACTTGGGGAACTCTGGTAAAATGCTAAGGCCTGGGCCGTATCCTGCTTCAAGGAGCCTGGGCCTCTGCATTCTTCAGTCACTACAGGTTACTCTGCCACCCACCGCTGTCCAGGAAGTGGACCGAGGCCCCTCTGTTATCTCAACGGCATTTTCCCGTCACTGGCAACGGCTACTAGTCCAGTCTCTTTGAATGCTGTTTATGCTGTTTTATGTGTTTCTTCCTATAGGTTCAACCTAAAATAATTGTGGGCTTTTGCTCTCTTTTCTCACACCCCCTGCTACCAGGCTTCAAGCAGGGTTTAGTTTGCATACGAACTCTTTAGAATCCCCTACAGCATTTATTTGGTGCCACTACCTATGTGTGGAACGAATACAAATGAGGGAGTGTAATTAGAATGCACTCATCATCTCCACTTGGAGGAGTAGGTTGGCACTAAGCGAGGGAGGGCACGGTCCTGCCTCGGGGAGCCAGCTGTCTTGCTGGGGACATGAAGAGTGGTGAGCCGGGAGTCAGGCGTCACAGTCCTGGTACTGACTGCATGTCACTCTGAGCCTCCGTTTCGCTGGCTCTTACATGCGATCGATAATGACAGTGAGGCTCATCTTCAGGGCTTAGTTGAGGACTATGCAGAGTAGGAAGAGTAGAAGTGTTTTCTGAACAAACCCACCGACTAAGAGACTGTCACAAAGAGAAACAACCTGGGAAATAATTACAAATAGCACACAAAGTTTCTTCAGCTCTCTCTAGCTTCCTTCTTCCCCTGTGGATAGCAATTTTTAGTCAGAGGTGACACATTTTAAGATGTTGAGCTGTTCTTTCTCTTAGTTTCCAAGGTCTGGCGGAGATGTGGCAAATCACTGGGGGCTTCTTTTGGAATGTTCTTTTTTTTAAAAAAATTTTTTAAATGTTGTATTTATTTTTGAGAGAGAGAGGGAGGGAGAGAGAGACTTAGAGAGTGGGGGACAGGCAGAGAGAGAGACAGAGACACAGAATCCAAAGCAGACTCCAGGCTCCGAGCTGCAGTGCAGAGCCTGACGCTGGGCTGAAACCCACAGACCAGACGGCGAGATCATGAAATTAGCTAAAGTCGGACGCCTAACCAACTGAGCCACCCAGGCGCCCCCAGGACCTTCTGAGAAATGTGTTACAGAAGTCTTCTCTCCCGGCTTCCTGGTCAGCTCCATCTGCCTTCTGCCCATTCAGAGCACCGCAGATGCCGGTGGGCTGTCCTCTGTCTCTGAGTGGCATCAGGAAGACCACACTCAAACTTTCCGGAGTGTTTGCCACTAGCAAAGCATCACTTCCTTTTTAAGAGAAGAAATTATTTTCAAGGAGGGGAAAAAAAAGGTTGGATGGCTTGCACAAATCGTACAGAAACAAACCGCATTTTTCTCAGAAATATGGAGAAATAAATGTCAGGTATAGTTCGTGGCTTGTAAACTAATAATACTAACCCCCAACATCGATTAGTGCCTCTTAGTTTCCTGAGAAGCTAGTTTCACATCTCTTTTCTCATCAGTGCCCACAATCACCTTTCACAGTGGCCTGCACAGTAATCTCTATTTTACAGATAAGACCATGAGCCCTGTCGGGCAGTCAGGCTCTCACAGTGTCACGGCTAGGGAGATACTGGGATCGCCCCCTGTCCTAAGGGATGCTTGGGGAACCCAGTGCTCCCACGACAACAGCCAGGATATTTCAAGAATGAGGCTCACCTGTTCTCCTGAGTGAGCCCTGCAGCAATCCCCGAGGATTGCTGGGAACTCTGACTACATCTGTCAGCGCAGCTCCCATTACGCGCGTAAGGAAGGGCCTGTTACAGGGCTGTTAGTCACGCACGTGTTGCTCTGGATCATCAGTGCAGCAGGACCAGCCCCCATCCGCCACTCCTCCTGGCACCCGGCTTTCCTTGCCACTCTTGTAGCTCCTGTAAAACATGGAGGGAATGTCTCTTTGGACGGTTTTCCTGTTCGCCCTAGCATCTCCTTGCCTCCGGGGTTTGCTAGCAGGCTGATCCCTTGGCGATTCAGACTGCCTGATCGGACTCCATGTCTTTTAGTTCACCTCTCCTGGGTTCCTCTCCCTACTGTCTGTGCTTTTTCTGCAAAATTAGAGCTCTGGTTGAGTCATTTCTTAAAGATCTATGGAGCCGTTCCTCCCCCCTCACCTCCCCACTCACTGTCTTCGGCCATGTCCTGTCCATCGGGGTCTCAGACAAGGACCAGGGCAGTGGCCTGGGAGGGGTCTCTGGGTGCCTGAGCCCTTGCCCATCGTAAGCCCACATTTACCTTTCTGGGATGTGCGTCTGCCGACGTCACCCCCTGCAGTGGCTCTCCACCAGCCCCATGATAAAATCTATCCCCCTCAGAGGGGTCACCCCAATACTGTCCACTCCTCTTGAGCTCCAGCCATGTCTGTGCAACCTCATTCCCCAAACCTGCCGAGCTCCTTCCTCCCACCTTAGTTTCACTCACATTGTTGCCTCTCCTGTTTAAGCTAGGCAGACTTCTAGTAGTTTCTTAGGGCTCAGTTTTCATGCCATCTTCTCTGGGTAGCTTTTTCTGATATCCTCAGTAAGGATGAATCCTCTCTTCTTTGTGCCTGCATGATATGGATTCTTTATATCCATTATTATACTTATGTCCATCACTCATTCCTTTCTTCTTATACTTATTGCTTCATCAATCAGCTTGAGCAGAAAACATAGATTAAGCAGTGATAATTCCAGGGAAAGGGGACACCTGTTAGGGAAGTGACTGTTGTACGCCGACATATCTAAGATACCATCTCAGCGCTTAAGGAACTTGTAATTGGACCATGAGATACATAAGTCAACAATTTTAGTACAATGTACCCTGTACTTTGATGAAGAGTGAACAAAGGGATGGGCGATGGTGGAGAAGGCAGCCAACTGATCCTGCTCAAGAAAATCAGGGTGGGCTTCCCAGAAGCGTAGACAACTGAGTTGGGCCATTAATGTATTCATTTGGATTTTTTTAAAGTTTTTATTTTAATTCTGGTTAGTTAACGTCCAGTGTCATGTTAGTTTCCGTATTCATTGAGATTTATTAAGGACTTGCTAGCAGTCAGGGACACTCACCTGTGATCTGAGTGTGAGTGATGCATGATGAACCAGAGAAAACTTGCAATTCCAGCAGAGGAAGGAGATGAACAAACCCATACATGTGTAAAAGGCCCTGGAAAGACAGGGGTTTTGTGTGGTTGGAGCTCAAGAAGCAGTGGGGAAGTGAGGAGGAACTAGGGAATGTCTGTGTAGAATTATGGCAAACAGCTTGGAGTGAATCCCCGAAAGAGTCATCTCGTCAGCTGTCCATGGGGCCCCTGTCTATCTCTTTTGTTACATGGTGAGCGTGTTGCAGGCTGAGGCTGGTGCTGCTAGATCTTCATGGCCCAGCATGTGTGGAACATAGCAGGTGCACAGTTAATCTTTGTTGAATTAGTAATTATGACTCCATCCATAACTCTATTTAGTAGGAGTTTGCTGTCATGTGTTTTGAGATTTATTTATACTTTGGCTACTCATCTTCATTGCTGCTATGCTGAATGTGACCTGCCGAGTCCTAACTGATGGGACAGAGTTTCAGGGGTTAAGTGTTCCCTAAGGTACTTAGCTTTATTAGACCACTTTGGCAACAGCCTAGAATGAGTGTTGGCCAACGATGGCTCATGAGCCAAATCTATCCAGCTCCTGTTTGTCTAAATAAGAGTTTATTGGAACACAGTGCACACACATACTTATTTGTTTATGGATTGTCATTCCTTTTATGCTACAATGGCAGAGTCACCTAGCTGTCACAGAGATTCTATGGCTGCAAAACTTAAAATATTTATCATCTGGTCCATTATAGGAAATATTTGTCAGCCTCTGATGTAAAGGGTGGATTTAGGGTGGCCAAAGGGTAGCAAGAAGGAACTTTGTTAGGCCACACCAAAACCATAAGAGCCATGGCAGGAGCCTGAAGTAGGCAAGGGCGGTGGAGCTGGAGAGAGATGACAGTCTCAAAAGAGGTGAAATCAACAAGACTCGATGAGTAATTAGATGTGGAGGTGGAATAGCAAGAAGATTCTAGAACAACTCCCAGTTTCTAGCTTGGGCAACTGGGCGGGTAATGGTGCTGGTTACTGAGTTGGGATGTCGGGAGGAGGAGCAGGTTTGGGGATGAACAGGACGGTTCCAGTGTGGACGTGTAGCATTGGGACATCCAGGTGGAGGTGTAGATGGGGATGTGGGCCAGGAGCCCCGAAGGGTGATCTGCCCTGGACATATCAAGGTGGGAATAGTCTGTGTGGCCATGTGGTTCGGGGACACTGTGTGGAGAGGGAAGGAGGAGATGGCTAACAATGGGAATCCCAGAGACAGCAGTGTTTAGGGATGGACAGAGGAAGAGGAGCCTGGGAAGGACATGGGGAAAGAGGTCCCAGAGGGGAAGAGGAAAACTGAGAGAGTGTTTTTTTGGACAGATTACACCAGATGAAGTGAAAATGACCACCAGTGTTCCATAAAAAGAATGGGTGGGTGGTAGTTAGGGGCAGGAGGGAGAAAGAGCGAAAGAGGGAGGTGAGGCAGCTGGAGGTGAGTGAGGCTGAGAGGAAATGGCCTCTGTTTCTTGCACACTTGTTCCGTGCCAGGTAGCACCCTACATGGTTCACATGAGTTCATTCCTTCCCCACAACAGCCTTTCAAGGTAGGACAAGTGATCCCCATTTTACACATGGGGAAACTGAGATACTCAGCAGCCCTGGGGGTTGTGCTGTGGGCACATGGTGGGCTGGGGATTCTTCCAAACCAGTGCCCTTGAACTAATGCCCTTGACACACCACTGTTCCACCCCAACTCCTTGTATATAACAATTGTCAACAAAGACCAGCTCCAAGATGATGTCTTCTGGAAAGCCTTCCCACTCACCCCTGCCCATCCTGTGCTGGGTCCGGACACAGACAGGCAGAACAGTATTAAGTCAAGAGCACAGACTTGGGAACCTGACTACCTAGGTTCAAATCTCAGCCCCAGCACTAGTAAGCCATGTGACTTCCTCCCCCAAACTCCTTATGCCTCCTGGGGTCGACAAGGGTCTGTGCCATGTAGGTTGTTAGAACAGGACCGAGTGCATGGTGAACATTTAATAGTGACACAATAGTGACAGCTCGTTAATAATCCTCAGGACGTGCCAGGGGCTGCTTTAAGAACTTTATGTATATGGGGGTGCCTGGGTGGCTTACTAGGTTAAGTGTCCAGGTTCAGTTCAGGTCATCATCTCATGGTTCATGAGTTTAAGCCCTGTGCTGGGCTCTGTGCTGACAGCTCAGAGCCTGGAGCCTGCTTGGGAGTCTGTGTCTCCCTCTCTCTCTGCCCCACCCCGACTTGCAGGCCGTCTCTCTCTGTCTCTCAAAAATGAATAAACATTAAACATTTTTTTAAATAAAAAAAGCTTTATGTATATTAACATTGAATCCTCACAGCACACTTCTGAGGCAAGAACTGGTTTATTTTCATTTTGTAGGCAAGGAACTGAGGCATGAGGAGGTTAAGTGCGTCGCTGAGTATGGTTAAGTGTTTGCCAGTCCTGATCGTCCCCTCAGCCCATTCCTGGCCTGCTCAGCGTGGGTGCTTCTCTCTCCTGCCCCTCCCTCAGCCCCAGCCGCTGTCACATCGCTCTGTGGTACATTGTGTACTTGCTGGTTTGTTCCACAGAACGAGCAGGGATAAGCCTTATTGCCTTGTCCCCCCTTTGTCTCCCTGACAACAAAGAAGGATGCTCGACACTTTGTACTCCTAAATATTTCCTGAATAAATCGGTGGCTGAACAAACCCATATTGAGATCATAAGCCGAATCCATTTTGTCTTTACAACCCATCTGCACAGTGGGGGCCGTTGACTCGCACACTGGGCCAGCATGCTCCACTCTGCGTCTGGCATTAATCAGGTTGTTTTCGCACTGCGAGGATTATTGTCATCTGACCCAGGGCAGCAAAACCCTGTGGAGGGCTGGTGTTGGGAGACGGTTCTCAGCGCCCCAGGGAAGCTGACCTCCGTGATTCTGAGAGCCTCACAGAGCGCTTCCCAAATGTATTACAAGAAAGAAGCTAGATCGGCTGCTTTTCAGGCTCCCTCCCTTGATCTTATCCTAGCTCCCCAGACCTTGTCTTCACTCCCAAATTGCTTTGAGCTCTCTCAAAGGCCATTCTCCTTTCTCCTTGTGGCTGATGGCTTGCTCCCACTCAAGGCCTTCCAGGGAGGAGGCAGACGTGCCGTAGTGGTGGCTTTGGGACCCTCTCGTGGGAGCGCTTGACTGCCCCGCGGGGTTGATTTTGGTGAGGAAGTTCTGTCCTGATGGTGGAAGCAAAGCTGAAGGACTCTGAAGCCAAGGGGCTGGTTCCCAGCCTCGTCACCTCTGGGTTGGGGGGATGGGGTTCTAGGCGTACCTTACACTTATTGAGTGATATTCAATTTTTGCTGGGTGTGGCGGGATGACTTATGAGGGGCACAGGGCAGGTGGGAGATCAAGGCATGTGGGAATTGTCCCTCAGGTTATGCCTCTGACATCTCTGCACCCAATCCATCCTTGGAATAGCATTGGCCTGACAGTAGTGTCCAACCCCGCTAAGTGATCTTATGTCCCTTAAACCTCTCAGGACTTTACCATCTGTAAAATGGCCTTCTTAGCAGGGAAGGTGCAATGAGCAGAAATGCATGCAAATATGTATGGTTAAGGATATTTTTTAAAGTTTATTTATTTATTTTGGGGGCAAGAGGGTGGAGGGGAGAGAGAGAATGAGAATCCCAAGCAGGCTCTATGCTCTCAGTGTAGAGTCCAGCATGTGTCTCGAACTCACAAACTGTGAGGTCATGACCTGAGCTGAAACCAAGAGACAGACACTCAATGGACTGAGCCACAAGGCATCCCAAGGATTTAAAAAAAAAATTTTTTTAACGTTTTATTTATTTTTGATACAGAGAGAGACAGAGCATGAGAGGGGGAGGGGCAGAGAGAGAAGGAGACACAGAATCTGAAGCAAGCTCCAGGCTCTGAGCTGTCAGCACAGAGCCTGACGCAGGGCTCGAACCCACGAAGGTGAGATCTGACCTGAGCCGAAGTCGGAGGCTTAACCGACTGAGCCACCCCGGGGCCCCCAAGGATTTTTTTTTACACTTTGGGGCTCTGGCTGCAAACATGCCAGTTATTGTGAATATTAACATAGGATGGATGTGTGTCAGGTAATCCTGTGCCTCAGTTTCCTCTTTTATGAAATGAGCCAACACTAGTACATACCTCATAGTGTTGCTGTGAGTTTTAAATATGTATGTTACTACCCACACAGGTTTTAGAAGAGTGTCTGGCATATAATAAGCACACAATAATTATTATTAAGGGCAGAGAATATTTTCTCTTTTATTTATTGTTTATTCTTAAAAATTTTGTTTACATTTATTTATTCTTTGAGAGATAGAGTGAGACAGAGCATGAGTGGGGAGGGTCAGAGAGAGAAGGAGACACAGAATCTGAAGCAAGCTCCAGGCTCTGAGCTGTCAGCACAGAGCCCGACGCGGGGCTGGAACCCATGAACCATGAGATCATGACCTGAGTCAAAGTTGGATACTCAACCAGCTGAGCCACCCGGGTGCCCCTATTGCTTATTCTTAATGCTTAGAACTGACACATAGTGTGTGCTTCATGAAAACGTGTATAACGAATGAGAGAATAAAAAGAAAATAGCAATAACCAAAAGCTACCTCTGTGTACTGTGCACAAAGCCCTCTTTTTCATGGGTGGAGCTGAGATGGGGGTCTCAGTGCCAATAAGGATGTGATAGGTGAGTTTTCAGGGACCAACTGGCAGATGCCCGTGGTCTCGTGTGCCCCGTGCCTTCTAGCATCTCTCTCCCCCACCTCGTACAGAGTCTAACGCTCTGGAGCTGGGAAAGATACACTTCCACTCGGGGGCACAGCTCCCAGCTAATTTGGCATTCAGCAAGTGCTAATGGGAGTGTCATCGCAGCAGTGGCTGCTGTAAAAGTAAAAGTGACCTGCCGAGGCGGATGCTGCAGACGGCCGTACCACCCCTCCAAGCTGAGGAGAGCTCTGGAGGGAGGCGGTGGGGTGTCCACAGTTCCACGTCCCTATGCAGCTCCAGTCCCCTGTCTCCGCCGGTGGGAAGTGTGTGCTGTGGGCTCCAGTGGCCCGTCTCTCCCTGTTCATTCCAAGGGCTTTGAGGGGCAACCTCTGGGCTCCCTGCCTCCCCAGTGATGAATCTTCTCTCCTGCAAGCAGTCATCTGGGAAGAGTCGTTCTGCTCGAGTGCAGACTCCGTAGGCCAATGGTCATGCGCAGCAGCTTCCCGATTCCAGTGGGAAGAGCAGCAGCCCGGATGGCCAGGAAGCAGCAGGGTCTATTCCTTCATGCTTTCATTGACAAGCGTGAAGAGAAGAGCATAGCCTTTGGCATCGTGCTGACCTGGGTTTGGATTCCACCACTGGCTGTGTATAACATTCTTACCTCCTGAGTTTCTCCACCTGCACGATGACGATGACATTTCCCTGGTGGCTCTATGTCAAGTTTGAAGATAACACACAGAAGTATTCCCAGCACAGGGCCTGGCGTGTAGGTAATCCATGCTAAACGACAGCTGCTGTGATTAATACAAGCAGGTATTCAGATTTAGTCTTGTCTCCAGAGCAAGGTCAGCAAACTTGTTTCTGTAAAGGGCCAGATAGTAAATATTTTTGGTTTTGTGGGTTCAGACAGTCTCTGCTGCAATGATTCAACTCTGCCACAAGAAAGTAACCATAAACCATTCTTAAATCAATGGGCATGGCTGTGTTCCAATAAAACTTTATTTACAAAAACAGCCCGCTGACAGGATCTGGCCCCAGGGTTGCAGTTTTTTCACACAAGGAAACCGAGTCCTATGGTATCTACACATTTCAATGACTGATGATATTATATCTGTTTTATTTTTATGGTGATTTTCCAGTTCTTCCTTGTGCAATAGAGAGCCTCAGCTTGGGAGGCCTAAACTGTGTTTGTACCCGGACTCAGGCATGACTTTGCGTATCTGCAGAGTCCATTTTGCATCTGGAACCAAGTTTCTATCTTAAGGGGAAAAGACAATGGAAGTGTACTTAACTTGGTTCAAGGATGATAGTGCAGTGTAGCCAAGAGCAGTGGTTCTGTGTATATTTGCTTCTGGAAGGCAGAGGATATGCCTGATTCATCTTATGTGGCTTGGTGTTCTGTGAGTGAATTCAATAAATGGATCCTACATCATTCCCTTCAATCTTCCTAGCATAGTAGTGTCCTTGAGCAGTCCGGGGCTCTTGCTAATTGAATGGAAAGCTCCCATCTGATATTAACACACAAATGTTCCTGACAAAATTGGGTAGCCATTTTGGGTTATATGTTAATGTGCTCCCACTGCCTCATGAGATTACGGTAGTGCCTACACTAGCCCATAATAGCAGAGGGTGGTCCTTGAAGATCATGACAAATATTTTCCAAATATGGCCATGCCAATGTATATGTCACCCTGCATGTTCCTATTAAATTGTGACTTTAACATTCTTCTGTCAATAAGTGGGGTCATGTCCCCTTCTCTTGGACCTAGCTGGACCTTTGGGATTGCTCAGTGAAGGAATGTGGCAGAAGTGATGTTACGGGACTTCCAAAGCTATGTAATAAAAAAGCAATATGGTTTCTACCTGTTTAATTTTTTGTTTTTCTCACTTTTAGGACATTTGTCCTTGAAGTCCACCCACCCAGTTGTGAGGACACTCAAGCCACATGGAGAAACCACATGGAAGTGTTCTGGCCTTAGCTAAACCTCAGGCGACAGTCAATGTCAACATGTGAGGCAATGAGCTTTCAGATAATCCCAGCCTCCAGCCCTGTAGTCTTCTAGAAAAGGTCTCAGACTTATCCCTGAGGAAGGGATAAGCACCCTGTCCAAATTCCCTATCCACAGGGAGATCATAAATGATAATTGATTTTTAAGCCACTAAGTTTGGGTAATTTGTTATGCACCATTAGAGAGCTAATGAAAAATTGTAATCCTTCATGACCCTGTCTGGCCCTATTATGACCCAGAGGACTTGAAAAGACAATAATCCTGGGAAAAGGTAGTAGTCAGTCACAGTTCCTTCCCTCCCTCCCTTCATCCTTCCTTCTTTCCTTCGTTCCTTCACTCCTTCCTTCCTTCCTTCCTTCCTACCAGCTTATGTGTTAAATCCTGGGGAAACACAGATGTATATACTGTTTAAATTTCTATACTCAAAGAGTACATGATATTCAGGGGAAGATAGACACTAACCAAATAATCAAATTTACAAACTTGACAAAGGCTTAAAGAAGCCTGTGGGTAGTGCAGCAGGAAAACTGGGAAGGGAACAATTACTTTCACCTGGAGGAGTTTGTAAAGGCTCCCTAAGAAGTTGACACCCAGTTGGGTTCTATGGAAGTAATGGAGCTCGCTGTGTAGCGCGGCGGGGGGCAGGAATTTTCGGCAGAGGGAACTATCTGCGTAAAAGTCTGCAGATGAGAAGGGCTGTGGGGGTGGGGAAATAACATAGCTGGAAAGTAGAATTTGAAGGGGGGCTGGCAGGAAAAGAAGCAGGGACAGTAGGATGGAGCCCTACTGCCGTGAGCCTTCCAGAGTTGTTCTGAGAATATTAAGGTTTATTGGATAATAAGCAACAAAGAGCCACCAGATTATGTTTAGCAAGGGAGTGAGTGAACTGCTTAGACCTGTATTTTACTTTACTTTACTTTATTTTATTTTATTTATTTTATTTTATGGGAGAGAGAGAGGATGAATGAGTGGGGAAGGGGCAGAGGGAGAGGAAGAGACAGAATCTTAAGCAGGCTCCATACCCAGCGCGGAGCTCAATCCCAGGACTGTGATCAGGACCTGAACTGAAATCAAGAGTCAGATGCTCAACCCACTGAGCCACCCAGGTGCCCCTAGACCTGTATTTTATTTTTTTAATTAAAATAAAAAAAATTTAAATGTTTTTATTTATTTTTTGAGAGACAGAGAGAGACAGTGTGAGCAGGGGAGGGTCAGAGAGAGAGGGAGATACAGAATCTGAAGCAGGCTCCAGGCTCTGAGCTGTCAGCACAGAGCCCGACGTGGGGCTCAAACCCACGAACCGTGAGATCATGATCTGAGCCAAAGCCTGACGTTTAACCGGCTGAGTCGCTCAGGTGCCCCAGCTAGACCCGTATTTTAAATGGGCATTTTCCAACCATGTGGAAGGTAGACAAGAAGGAGGACTCAAAGGCAAGGAACCCAGTTTGGAGACTTCTCCTAAGAGACCCTGGAGACAGGGCCAGAACGGAGGCAGTGTCTGCAGTGAAGAGGGAAAGATGGGTATACAAGACGTTTTAGAGGTGACGCTTGCATGGGAAGAGCAAGGACAAGGGTGGCAGCACCAGCCCCTGGCCCGGGTAGTGGGGCTGACAGAGATGTCACTTGAAGAGACCGGGAGCAGGGTGCGGGGGAGATGGTGAGCTCTCCCGCAGACCTGCGGGAACTGAGACTCACCAGCTCGAACAGCCAGCTAGCAGGCCGTCCTTGGATCGGAGGTTCCACGGAGAGATCTGGGATCGAGAGAGAGCTTTGGGAGTTGTCACTTATAGGTATCATCAAAGCCATGGGAGTGGATGAGGTTATTGACAACAGCATTTCTCAACCTCCAACAGAGTGCTCATACTGTTTTAGTAAACATACCCTGCCACCATATACACACAACACATAAAGAACCTAGAAAAACAAACTGATAGAATTCTGTGGGTCATGGGTGCAGCTAAGAATCACTGTATCATTCTTTTGTCTTCACAACCAAGGAGTTTTGCTGAACATTACCTTCAAGGATTTGTATTAAAAAAAAAAGACATCTACTTCCTTTATTATATATTAAGCAATACTATTGAGTATACTTTTTCAAAACCTATTTACTGTGTCTCTGAGTTTCTGTAATGGCTGGCATTTTGCTCTTTCTCCCTCTCTCTGAGGCCTGGGGTACATCAAATTCAAAGGGAGGACTAAGAAAGGAGCCCAAGGGGGCTGCCCAGAGAGGTGCAGGGGGACGGGCAGCGGAGGGGGGCTTGTCCCAGGAGGAGGGGTTTTTAGGGTGGGTCACCTTCACCAGGTGTTGTCAGATGACGGGAGGCCTGAAGGGTAGTGGGTGTGGGGTACCCATGCTACACCTAGTCTGGGACCAGATGCTGCTGAGTGGGAGGGGTGGAGGTCGCCTCCCCACCTCCAGGGGCCCCTGACGGCATGATCTGATGGTGTCACGCAACAGTTATTTCACAACTGATGTCTCTGATTTCATGCTCTTCTGAAAGTTCTGCCATATTTCTGGCAGTTAGAAGTGTTCTGCCCTTGGGCAGTCGGGGGGGGGGGTGACCCCAATACAGTCCCACTGATTTGGGGTAGTTTGGAAGAGATGGTGCAGGCAGACGAAAGTGGGATTGCAGGGGGCAGGGAGCAAGTGGGGGACGTGAGAGTGGGGAGGCATGTGGGTTCCCAGGCAGCTGGCTGAGGGCACAGCCACTGTGCGCTCTGCTCTGGCACTCTCCAGCCTCTGTGCCTGTGACGTCCAGTTCAGTGACAAAGAACCGTCCCTGTACAGAAGGGGCTTGGGCTGCAAGCTGGATTTGATCCCCATATCACCTCCACGAGAATTTCTTTAGGAAAAAGAAAACCGAAAAACAAGAAAAGCCCTGTTTGCATGTGCCTTGGTAAATTTCTCTGTGAGGATGTTAAATCGAGGCCAAAAAGAGTCATTAAAATCAAACATACAGTCACCTTCTGTACTTTCTCAATATCCGGGAACAATTAAGCTTAAGCAAACAAAATTGTCAATGGCCTAAAAATGAAAAATAAATCCTTCTCTCTTGCCTAAGTGGGGTTTGCAGAGAAACCCCAGGACTCTGGAGATCCAAATCAACCCTTTTGTGCTCTGTAGGCCTTCCGAACGGGTCTCCGCATTTGGCTGTTTTTTTTTTTTTTTTTTTTTTTTAACTCTACACAGGACCAGTTGCAACTGTTTCCAAGATTGTCCTGGGCAGTCAATAAGTACATTTGTTTTCAGAGGGATGTATTTTGATGAAGAGCAGAAAGTACAATGGAGAAAATGTCAGGAGGAATTAAGTCAAGGAGTGACATAATTCCCAGGGGGAGGCAGACGTCAGCTGCATTCCCTGAGCCTTGCTCTACCTTGGAAGTCTTTCAGAACTCATTGGAAAATAAATATGTATGTGATGGAGAAGTGGGTGGGTTAGATAACTACAATAAAAGAGAGGGACTAAAATGCAAACACACCCTGGATTGGATTATTAAACTGATTTAAATTCATAATCCACAGCTGTATGTAAAGCATTGTTTCCCATTGTATCTTTCTTTCTGTCAGGAAAGAAAAGAAAAGGACCTTAGGGTTTATACCATAGTACCTGGTATAGTAGACTCCCAGTAAGTATTTATCAAACAGTAAGCGCACGGCTGAGTGAGAAATGAGTGAGTAAATGGCAAATGCGTCCAGCTTTAAGCAGGAGAAATTATGCCAGGGTCAAAGGAACTTTGTTAGGTTATATAAGATTAAATTGTTGTGCAATTAACAGAACAGAAATCCTCATGCGTCTATGCCAATCATTATGTGGGCAGGTTCACACCCATTATTGTATTTAATTCTTACAACAATACCGTGAAGTAAATATTATTATCTCCATTTTATAGTTTAAGGAAACCAAAGCTTGGGGAGGGTAAGCAATTGCCCAAAGTAGCGTATTTAGGAAGTGGCAAAGATGACATTCAGACTCTGGGTCGTCTTACTCTTAACCAAGTCTTCTTTTCACGTGTTATAATGGACACTGGAAGGTGAGAGGCGGGTGTGCATCCCATGCAGCCTCCAGGAGCACCGCATGTTCCAGAAAACTCATCAGTAAAGTTTCATTTTATATTTCACACGTCTGATGTGGAAAATCAAAGGGCTCTTGTCTGTTTGGAGACTTTACATGGAGTGTGCTTTCGAAACTTCAAGACAGGTGAGGATTTTGGGTATTGATTTCATAAACTTAGGTTCCCTGGACCGTGGGTACTAATGATTTTTAAAAAATAAATTTTATTTTGAAATATTCACAAGCCTATAGAAAAGTTGTAATTTCAACACACACACACACACACACACGCACCATTTTTTTTTTTTTTTTACCTTTCTGGATGATTTGGAAATCGGTCATCAGTCTGGTGTCTACAACCCCAGAACACTTGAGAGGTATTTCCTACCAGCCCTCAGACTCCACTCAAGTTCCAATTGTATGGATAATGCCCTGTGAGTCCTTCTAAAAAACTCCACTTTGGAATCATTGTCTATAGTTGTCACGTCTCCTTTCCCTCCTTTAGCATGGAACAGTTTCTCAGTCTTTCCTTATTTTCATGACCTCGACACTCATGAGGGTTACAGGCCAGCTATTTCACCAACGTCCCCCCTTTAGATTGAGCTGGTCTGGTGTTTCTGCTTGAGGTCACCCCCGTTGTGCGTCCCCAGCAGGAGTGAGTGTCACAGGTTCTCACTCGGGGCGTGGTTCCGGCTTGTCCCCCCCCCCCCACCAAAGGGTATTGTTCATTAAGGTGACTTCCTACAGCTCTAGTTGCTGGCTCCTCTAATGTCAAGTTACCCTCTTTCTTCTCTCTGTAATTTTGTGGGGAGATGCTCTACAACTATGTAAATACCCTGTTCGTGGTCAAATGTTTTCTTTTTAAGTTGTTTATCAGCAGACTCCCTGTTTTCTATTTTATTCAGAGTTATCATCCTTTGCTCTCATTGTTTATTTTGATGTTCCAAGTGTCCCAGATTTGGCCGGTGGTAGTCCTTTTACTCTGGCTTCTGTGTCCTTTTAACAGGTCCCCAACATCCTTCAAATCTTTCCTTATTTTCTGGCACAATGAGAGGTTTCAGGCTTATCTTGTACTTTCTGTGTTCTGGTCCTTGAATCAGTCATTTATTTGTCCAAGGATCTCTGGTTCCTATTACTGCAGAATGTTATTTGAAATCCAAGATGTGGGTGCTAATTGTGCTCATTGAGGTGTTACTGTTCTTAGGTCCTTTGTGTGGACAGAGCCAAGACACATACACACACACATACACACACACATGCACAGTCACATTTACATGTACATTTTTTTCTATGTCTATTTACATATACATTGACAATAATGAGTTTATACTCATAGTTCTATTCCAGACTAAAGCCACAGGATTTGTTTTCATTTTCTCCTTTCCTATACTGTGACTCCCTTCTCCCAGGGTGAAAAAGCTGACTTCCATTATTCTTAACATATTTACTGATTGGTTAGCTCCGTGTGTAACCTGTCTTCCATTTCTGTCACTGTCCCCTCCCCCTGTGTGGATGCCTTCTCACCCCAGCTCAGGCTGATGCCCTGCATGGGGAATATTTCCCCACATAGATGTTCTTGTCACCTTTCTTGGGTTTTAAGTCCCCCCTTTGGCCATCCCCCCATATGGATGATCTTTCCTCCTTGCACAGGCTCTGACACAGGGCTGTCCCCTGGGTCCCCACAGGGATCCCCCCCTGACCCCGCTCAGGAGCTGACACCGTATGCCAGGCTTCCCCATGCAGGCTGAGCTCTGACACCCTACTCTTAACCGCCATGACTTTGCCAACTCAGCCGGACCTGCTTTGTCCCCTCTAGTGGGTTCAGACTGAATTCAGAAAGGGAAGGGAAGAGAAAGGAAAAGAAAGCAAGAGGAAGAGGAAAGAGAAGGGAAAAATGCAGGCTCTTCTCATTTTAGTTAAAAAAAGAAATGTACCAGGAATAATCTTTTTATTTCCTAGCAAATTGTTTCCAAGCCAGAAGAAGGTTTCAGCTTTTGTTTTGTTTTGGGTTTTGTTTTGAACGTACTTCATGTATTAAGCGGGGAGTAATTTGAATTATCTTGGACTCTGCTGGGTATTTTCTGTTAGAACCAGGTATCCATTCCCATCCCCTTCTTAGGGATCTTTCTCTACCACAGGGGCTAGAAGACTCAACACTCCGATTCCCTGACTCCCTTGCAGTTAGGTGTTTTGGAAGCAGATGAGGATCCCCCCAGTGAGATGAAATTCCAGGCGACTTACAAATTGGAAGTGACTTGGAATCCACAGTCCTGTTGTCATTGCTGTCAGTAAGTGGGGTCATAGACACACGTGCATCTGTGGGTTGACTCAGATTTATGGCATGTGCTGTGGTCACTGGCTCTTTGAGCAGGAGAGGTGTTGGAAGTTTAAGTCAGAAGCAACAGTGGGCTGACTTCTGAATCTTAGCTTTGGAGGTGTACCCTTGAGTCAGTAGCCCCCCAGAGTGGCTCCTCTAGCTTACCAAGGATTATATAAGCACCTCATCCCCAGTATTAAAATGCCCTTCAGTTTAAAAATATCTAAAAGAGGAACCACAAAAGACCCTGTTTAGCTAAAATTATATTGAAGAAAAAAAAACAAAATGGGAGGCATCACAATCCCAGACTTTAGCCTCTACTACAAAGCTGTCATCATCAAGACAGTATGGTATTGGCACAAAAACAGACACATAGACCAATGGAATAGAATAGAGAACCCAGAGCTGGGCCCACAAATGTATGGTCAATTAATTTTTGACAAAGCAGGAAAGAATATCCGATGGAAAAAAGACTGCCTCTTTAGCAGGTGGTGCTGGGAGAACTGGACAGCAACATG
>NC_043712.1:24393570-24396388 GCF_006229205.1 Suricata suricatta | reverse complement strand
GAGGAGGGAGAGAGAGTTGGGGAGAGAGAGGGATGCAAAACTTGAGACTATTGAATGCTGAAAATGAACTGAGAGTTGAAGGGGTAAGGGGAGGGGGGAAAAGAGGTGGTGGTGATGGTGGAGGGCACTTAAGGGGAAGAGCACTGGGTGTTATATGGAAAACAATTTGACAATAAAATATTATGGAAAAAAAATAAAAATATCTAAAAGAACTGTTTCCTGCATTAAGCTGACTTTGTGTATAAAGGGCAATGAGAGTAGGCAGCAGACACTAACTTCTGGGAGGGTGTCTTTGCTTCTTATTTACTCTGGGACTTGTTTTGTGCTTATTACGGGTAACGTGCTAAACTAGCCTTGCAAATATGAATAAAGGTAACACACATACACAGACACACACACACACATCCTGGTCTCAAGGGATAACAGACTGGAAGAAGGAAGTGGAAAAAAATCCATATTAAACAACCAAGTCTAAAATAAGACCGATGGAGGGAAGTGTTATCAAAGAGATATAAGCATAGCATTCCTCACAGCTCATGGACCATGGCTTCAAGGTCTCCCAGCCTGCCCCCTCATCAGTGTCCCTTACTGCTACTAACTTGTTCAGTGTCCCTTACTGCTGCTGGCCTCCTGGCCCCACACACTTGGCCCCCAGCCATACGGAATTCCTTGCTGTACCTTAAATGCCACTTTACCTGTGGGACCCAAAAAGCTCTTCTTCCACTGTTCCTGCCCAGAGAACTCATGCCCATTCTTCAGAACTGCACTGCACCGTCACTCACCTTCTCTGCAAAGGAATCCTATACAGTTTGTGTCTTCCTCCCGGACTTCTGATTAACTGGAGAAACAAATGTGTGTTGAAGGCATTTCTCCCTCTTTTCTTTAAGGTCTTTGTTTGCTGGTCATTCTAGGGAATGTGGTCTCTAAAAGTAGAAACTACACTGTGAAAAGCCATTCCCCTTTTCTTTAAGGGAATTGCTTTATTGTTGCAAAGAAGGTAAAGAAAGCAAAATTTTCAAAGATGAATCCTTTAAAAGATTTTACATATACATGCACTCTCACATATGCACACATTTGCGTATATGCATTTCCAATTCCTGATGGCCACTGCCTACCCTTGGGAATTTTTCCTTGGGAGTCAGTGTGTCTGTTATCTGACAGAATGATTGTCAAGCTTCGCTCTGGGCAGGAAGCATAGGAAGGATTGTGCAGCTGCGTTTTTCTCCGTGAAGATGGATCTTCCATAGGCTTCCGAATTAGTCCATGTGCTGCACTGTCCTGACACTTGTTTAGGGTCCAGGGGGTGTTCAGCATTCCCAGTGTTATTATGCACACTCATGGAATGCTGTATGTTTGGAAAATAGTCTACAATGGTTTGTTAACATTTGTTAACATTTCACCAATGGTTGATTCACTTTGTAGAGCACTGGCAACAGCGTGCAATATTTATGGGATTGCAAAATCTCATTGAATGAATAATGTTCTATTTTCCTTACTTAAATTCAACAACATTTATTGAGTGTTGACTAAGTGCTATGCAGTGTGCTAGGAATCCACTGAATGAATGAGTGTTCATTAAGTGATTGCTATGCCAGTCATTGGTCAAATATTCCAGTGAGTGAACAAACATTTATTAAGTCCCTTCTAGGGACCCAGGTATAATGTTAGCATTGAACGGAATGGATAGCATCTTATTATGCATGTATTTTATATTAGACACTGCATGTGCCTTCCATCAAATGGACAAATATTTGTTAAACACTTTCTATGTGCCTCAAGACAGACACTTTAGTATACATGAACCCATTTAATCCTAATTGAAATGGATAAGGGCAGGTATTATTTTTCAATTTTATACATAAAGAAATAGAAGCAAAGGGGCTAACATTCATTCCTAGGCTTCATAGGGACTGAGATTTGAAGCCATGTCTCCTTACACTGTGTCCAGTTCTCTCTCCATGATAGCATCATGGCTCTCTATGTTGGGAGAACTCAACTAGGTTCTACAACATGAAAACACATGAGAACTGGTAGTGTATTGAATATGTCTAAATAGAATTCTATTTCTTTAATATTCTCATGGCAAGAGAACTTGACCTTACTTAAGAGTAGTCATAAACACTGATTAGAGCAGTTAAAATTCCTGTGTTCTTGAGCTCCAGCTTCTCTTCTTTGAGAAGGTTGCTGGAGTCATTAAAGCTCATGTAAGACTATTGACCCCACTAAGATGCAACAAGAATGATCGTGCCTGAAGACCAGAGAACTATAGTCCTGGATTGTGCTGTGGGTTTTTAGACCACATCCTACCATTCCGTGGTTAATTCATCTGCAAGGCCTCATTGAGTGCCAAGAGCATTCTGGGAACCATGTAAGTGCAGGGTGTGTGATGGGATGGGTTCAATTATTAACTGTATGCTAATAATTGCCATTAGGCAAGTTATCAACTATCTCTGAGTCTCAGGTCCTTCATCCAAAATGAGAATGTCATTACTTCTCCTTTTCCTAAACTTCTAATGTTCAATTTCTTCAAGTTACAAAATAAGCTTAATATTATATGCTGCAATCTACCCACCTATTTACCTAATCTGTCATCTATCATCTATATTGTATCTATCATGATCTATCATCTATCAATGTGTCATCTATCTTATCTGTGTAAACATCTTACAGTTGCTTTTTGTGGGTGCATTATTTTCTTAACGTCACTAGCCAACAAAATAGGCATCCTTCACCCCATTTTACCATTGAGGAAATCAAGGCCCTGGGAGATTAAGCAATCTGCTTAAGGTCACACAGTTGATAAATGGAAGAGCCAGGA
>NC_043712.1:24373778-24393470 GCF_006229205.1 Suricata suricatta | reverse complement strand
TATAGGGTAAGACAGAATAATTTGTTCAGTGACTGCCATAGGAGGTAAATGGGAAAGGTAGGTGAATGCATCTGGATGAGCCATTTTTAAGCGAAGTTGAATTAAAGACTTAGCGAGTCGGTGTATCAGCACCAGGACGCAGTGACAAGTGACGCTCAGCTTGTGCCTTTGGGATGGCCCTTGTAAGAAACAAGTGTGGTAATAGGTGTGATTGTGAGTGCGGAAGAGGACAGCGGAGAGACACTACCTGGAGGCTGGCTGCAGCTGCAGGAGGCTTCTGGGGGCTCTGCTAAGACGGTGGAGGTGGGGCCAGGGAGGGGGAGGGGAGTGGGGAGGGAAGGGGGAGAGGAGGCAGAGGGAGGGGAGAGCAGTTCTTTTGCCTGGATAGGGGGAGATGTTACTGCATTGCTTTAATGATGATGCTGCGTCTAAGCCCGGGACCCTTGCCTGCGACCTTGTTCTTGGCAGGAGGTGCTGCGGTGAGTGGTGCTGTGGAAAATACCCCTGTGGCTAATGAATCATCTAATTTTTTAAAAAAATGCTTAAAACAATGAGAAAAACTTTTAGCTGGTTTGTTCCCAAAAGTATGAGCGGGCGCCACAGGTCACTTCATCACAGCTTTCAACCACGGCGACCCAGGTCTCCCCTTCATGACCGGAATCATGGTCTTTGTATTTCTCAGGATGCTCTTGGGGCTTGGTGGTCCTCACAGATGTGCTGTTTGCTGTCGCTAGGGTGATGAATCATGTCAGAGGTAGACCCCTCTCCCCTTCTCAAGGGAGTGCTGTGATGCACCCTTGTTAGAAGTCTAGGGCTATCACAGCATAGCTGTGGGACTTGGGGCAGATTTTCTTAATAACTTATGTAAGAAGTATACAAGTATGACAGTATGTGGAGCCTCAGTTTTCCCATCTGCAAAAATGGGAAGATAGTACCTACCCTGAAGGAGTTCTGTGGGTGATCAATGAGATAATGTGCAGATGTGTGACACAGAGGATACTCTACATAAATGTTGCTTTCTTCCTTCTACGTCAGGGGTCAACACACTATGTCCCGCAGGCCAAATCTGACCCTCCACCGGTGTTTATAAATAAGGCTATTTTTGGAACACAGCTGCACTCATTCATTTACATACTGTCTACGGCTGCTTTTGCATACAATGGCAGAGTGTGTAGCTGTGACAGAATCCGATGTGCCACAGGTCAGCAAAGCAGAAAATATTTACTCTCTGGCCTCTTGCAGAAAATGTCTGCTGACCCTGTTTCTACATAATGGTCTTTGGGAAAAACGACCATATCTTTTTGTCCCTTTCCTTTCTAAAGTATTCTTTGTCAGACCAAATGCTATTGGTGGCTTAAATCCCTACTCCTATGTCACAGAGTTTGGATCCTTCAGCTCTCTTCCGAGTGCAACGCTGTTTATTCTAAGTCCTTTGAGTATGAATCCTAGTACCGCATACACTCCAGCTCACCCCCACCCCTGGATTTGGGCCATCCAGCTTAGAGAGGAGTCTCACCTCCCTCACTCTAGACAATAGCTTGCAGCCTACAGTGACACTGGCTTACATACGTGACAAATATAGTAACCTTAAGCCCTTAGCACTATGTATGCTGCCTGTAAGCTCTTCCCCCCAACAGGCCATCCTCTGCACCTGCAATCAAACTTGTTAATTTCAATGTCTGACTTTGCATCCGTCCTTACTAAACTGCTTCTTGAGAATTTTGTTCATTTTTTTTTTCTGGCTCCCAAGAATCACTTTGGATTTTGACTCTGCTATCCAGAATATTTATCAAGCCTCCCAGCTTCATGTCTTTAGAGAATTGGCTCTGTTGGTTTTCTTAGTCATCAGCCAAGTCCCTGGGGGGAGGGGGGAACTGTTGGAGCAGCCGGGGCTGAGGGCTGAGTCCTCAAAGATGTGATTAGAACATATTGTCCAGCTTGACTTTGACCCTTTGGAGACTGGCTGAAGTGGCCAGGAAGTTAACCAACTGCATTATTGTCCAACACACATCTTTTTATCTTAGCTTAAAGATATGAAGTCTTGGGTCAAGGGACTTTCAAATATAATACGGCTACACATTGCGCTTCCCCGTCTATCAGTCTCTGATCTTATCACAAAGCAAATGGAGTTACCTGCTATAATTTATTCTTGGGGATCCTTTAATGGCTCTCACAACTCATTGGTCCCTCTCTGAAGGTTCATATGCTGCATTTTTGAAAATGATCATAAAGTTTTGAATGAGTTAGAATTTGCTACATGGTTAGTTAGGTATTACCAGAATTTATTGAAAGGCTTCTTAATCTAGGGTTCATGAACTTGCATGGGAATAAATTACCTTTATATTTTCACTCATCTCTAGCTGAAATTTAGCATGTTTTTCAATTATGAATGCTAGCAACAAATCACAGCAATGTGAGCATGACCTGTGACTTCGTCACTAATGTCAATCATAGATATTTCATATCACATTGGAGTTGTTATAGACATCTTAAAGTTCAGAACTCCTTCAAAATTATGGTATTTATAAGACCTGCTGCTAGATCTTGTTATTTAAAACATTAATAGAGAAGCCATATGTTAGCAGAGTACAGATTTTTAAAATTATTTTCATAACTTTATTTTAATATAATTGGTTTCCCTTGCCATCTCCCCAATTTTATTTTTTGCATTAAAAATACTACTCCAAGAAGGGCTCTGTAGGTGTCACCAGATTGCCAGAAGGTTCATGCACAGATACTCATGTCCGTCATGATGGGAGCAGCTGCGGCTCAGAAGCCTCAGGGGCCAGAGCTCTGCACAGAACATTCCTTGGCTCAGACAAATCTCCAAAGGGGCACAAGAATCCTTATCTCACTTTAGGTTCTTGTCTTCACTCAGGCTAGGCCAACACTAGCAAAACTTTCCTTTCTACTAACAGTTTGAATAGGAAGTAGGGTTTGAATTAGAGGCAGACCGGGGTTTAAATCTATCTCTGTGGCCCTCAAATTCCTCATTTGTAAAATAGCGATATTACCACCTATTCTGCAAGGTGGTAGTAATGTTAAACAAAGTGATGTGTATTTTTCAATTGGATCCTCAGGGAAACAGCCCATGAGATGAAGTTAGGAGTATATGCAGTTTTTTTTGAGAGGTATTGCTTGTGACAGATAAGAGGAAGAGGAAGCAGAATTGGACAGAAAAATCCTTTAGACTGTGATGCACATCTGACATCTGTGAAAGGAAAGGGACGGCAAGACAAGGAGAGCCTCAGAAAATGACTCAGATCTCACTGAGTTCCCTGCTAACCCAATTGGCAGTTTTGGAGCAAAGATTACCTGTTTCAGGAGTCTCATTTTGGGTAGAAGTGGCCCATCATGCCCAGTCATTGGCTAGAGGGTTTCTTTGAAAGCTGAGGCACAACCTGAAGTGTTATGGTTGGAAGCTACTAGCTGGTTTCTCTCCTCGCAGCTGAATGTCAAGCGTTCTTGAAGGGGATCTGAGCAATGCCCCCCCACACCTGCCCCAGTTTGGAAGGCTGAGCACAGCCTTGGTGTAACATGCAACACACCTAGAGAGAAATAAGCATGTGTACAGCCCAATAGCTTTAAGAGAATGCCTTGCCTGGTTTTATCCACCCTGAGTCCCAGAATCTTGATTATGATAGTCAGGTAGGGTCTTTTTTTTTTTTTTTTTTAATGTTTTTAAATTTATTTTTTGAGAGACAGAGAGAGACAGCATGAGCAGGGGAGGGTCAGAGAGAGAGGGAGACACAGAATCTGAAGCAGGCTCCAGGCTCTGAGCTAGCTGTCAGCACAGAGACCAATGCGGGGCTCGAACCCACGAACCGTGAGATCATGACCTGAGCCGAAGCCGGACACTTAACTGACTGAGCCACCCAGGCGCCTCAGGTGGAGTCTTTTTAAGCTAGGAATCTAGCCAGTAGCTGGAGTAGTTCTTTGACTAAGCCCTTTATGAATGTGACAGAAGATTTGCTGAGAACGAGCTGGTGACGGAATCTATACTCTGTGAAGATAATGACAATAGCGATGATGAAGGCGATGTGATTTCTACATGAATGTAGTGTCAACTGATCACCAAGGCTATCCACTGGGAGCCAGGATGAGGTTTTCCTTCATACTCTCCAGGAAGTGGGCTTACCCAGTGCAGGTGGGAAGTCAGCTCTGATTCCATGTTGATTCTTCTCTCAGGGGTCTTCTGGCATGTTCCAGAGACACCTGCTTCTGCCTTCAGAGACTTTATCCCTAATCAGACAGTTCTTAGTCTTTGCAGAAAGACTTCCTCAAAGGAGACTCTGAAAGTGCTTCCTCGCTGATTTCTGTGGAAGCTCCTCTCTAATGCTCCATCTAAAATACCGCCCGTGTCCTCCGCTTGCTGACAATGGATGTGGGGAGCTTTCTTTGTCTAACTTAAATACTCCTGCCTACACTCTATCTGGAAGAATACACCCTGCGTCAGGGTGGCTATCCTGTGCTGTGACCCTCGGAAGAGCACTTGAGTCCCGGCTGGCTGGAAGGGTCACTCCCTGCTGAGGTATGGGCAGAATATCACTGCGGCTCCACTGTTCATCCTGCATAACAGGTTTGATGTTCCCTGACCCCGGGATGTGCATTTAACTTGGGCTAATGCTATCTCGTCCATCCCTGCCCAAGATTATAGGTGGGCCACACTGACATATAGTAGCTGCTTGATGTCTTTTAACTTCTATTCCCTGCGTTTTCCTGCTGGGTTGAGTCCATTGCAGTTGCTGTGGGATGTATTTTCTTCTGTGCCTCGTTGAAATGACAGCATTGGAACTTTGGACTTCTAAATGGATTTATGCAAATATTTTCTTCCCAGGGTTGCCCTTCAAACCTCCAAACTCAGATCCCTTGGCAAGCTCCTTGGCAGTGATAAAGGTGTCATCTAGAGGATGGGCAGTCATCCCCATACTGGATGGTGAGCCAGCCAGAGAAAGGTAGATGCTCTTGCCAAGGAGACCAGCCACTTGCCAGCTCCTCCTTGGGCGGGCCATTGCACGCCCCAGAATGACGTACAGCTATGTGGCTGGGAGAGAGCTTGGCTCTCTGAGGTCCTTAGTGCCTCACTCTCCAGGTTGGGCTGAACGCAGGACTTGACCTCCAACAATAATAATAATATTCTTCTGTCTCTTTGAGAAGCTCTTATTTTCTCAGTGCTTTCCTTGCTTTATATTATTTCACAACACTCAGAGGCAAGGATGATTATCTCCATGTTACAGATGGTAAAGCGGGCTTGGGAGTCTCTTGCTCCTACTGGCACAGTTGGTAAAGGGTAGACATAGGTTGTGCACACAGATGCGCCCGACCCCGGTGTTTGCACTGGGTTCTCTCCTCTATGCCCAGTGAACCAGGAAGCAATGAAGCCAATTGTATCCAGCCTTTGGAAAGAGCATCTGCTGAACAGATGCCCGGCTACGCTGGCTGAATGCCAGGAGGATATGGCTTTTTCTTGGAGATGATGGCAGTCCTGAAAAAGTGCTCCATGGCAGAGTGCTTTCACCATGAGTCACTCTGCTGTTCTCTTTGCAAGAGTTTAGCTAAGGAGGTGTAGAGATTCACCTGCGGCTCCTACATTTTTATGCCCCAGCAATTGAGAAGGGCAATTCTGGTAAGTAAGATCTTCCCAAGTAACATGGAGTTTGCAGGAAGTCATGTGACTCATGTTAATCAACACCCAGGTAAAATTCAACTGTTTATGGGATCACGTAGACCGATTTACTAACATCTCCAGATAACCTGTGTCCAAGTTATTTATTTATTTTATTTGAATCTAAGAGTTACACAATGAAGTCCTCCTCATTAGTTTTCAAGTTAGAAAACTAAGCGCCTGATGAAGGCACTCCCAGTTTGTCCAAGATCTTGCCCTTGCCTGTCTTTTTCTCAGTTGCATCTCTGTCTTTCATCCTTTGCAGTTCACGCTCCAGCTGTACCAGCATCCTAGTGCTTCCTGAGAAGCTGTGCTACCCCAGGCCTTTGCACTTGTTGATCCTTCTGGAAAAGCCCTTCGTCACCTCATCTCCGTGCCTCATTCTTCACATCTTACAAGACTAAGTTCTAAGACTCTCTCTTCCCTCTCCTGCATGAGCCTGTATGGGTTCATGGGAAGGAAATGTGTCTCACTATTCCCTGAACACTTATTAGCTGGACACACAATCAGTGTTAGGAAAATCTTTGGGACGTTAGCCTCAGGGTATGCTGGAATCTCAGTCTGGGGTCATGGGGAAGGAGAAGAGATGGAAGCTGTTATGACTGGGCCTCACTGTGGAATTCAGCACTTCCTGAATCAGTGTCAGACTGAGCAAATGCAAGTAAAAAAGAAGCTGGTAAATGCACACTTGATGTGATTAAGCTTTCCAAGAAGGATGCACTGCCCAAATCCAAGGGTCCTAGGTTTTGGTGGGTAGGTACAGAGTCAGATTAAGACTCTGGGTGTGGGGCCATAGACTGTGTTGGGGGGGACAAGGATCTTGTTCCTGGAGGAGAAATACATCAGGCTTTGCAGGATAGCAGAGCCTGACTAACCATGATGAATTCTATGTCAAGATCCCCAATGTAAGTCAGAAACTCTGGGGCAGATGTCCCTTGTGACAACTTGGCAATGGTTGGGAAAAGGCACAAGGATGGCAGGGGGTCCTTCACTGTCCAGCAGGTATAGATCCCTAATTCCTCACCTAACTTGATACACCTCCCAAGCTCTCTCTGTCTCTGTCATTCTCTCTCTCTTTCTCTTTCTCTCTCTCTCACACACATGCCCATGCACACACTAGTATCCCTGTTGGTGTAATGTACATCTTTATGAGAAATGTTCTACCAGGGCAAGGTGGAGCCTGAAGCTGTATCCCTTACTCAGGACTATGGGCTGGGCCAGCATGGACTAACAGCTTGACATAAATCACTTTTAGTGATAGAACATGAAAGAAGCCAATAGAAGGTTAAATATGATTCAGGAGAAGAGACTCACATTTAGTAAATTCTATGTGCCAGGCTGTGAGCCAAGTGCCTCAATGCATAGACCACTCTCTTTCATTAATTTAATAATTTAATTTAATTTAATTTAATGTTTAATTGAAATTTTTGAGATAATTGTAGATTCACATACAGTTATAAAAAAATTCAGAGAGACTTCATACACTCAGTTTTTCCCTTCATACACTCAGTTTGTCACCTTGAGAAGCTATGGTCTGATATCACAACTGGAATATTGACATTGATACTATCTATCAGTTGTGTTCACATTTCTCTAGTTTGACTTGTACTCATTTGTGCGTTTGTGTGTGGGTGTGTGGGTTTGTGTTTAGTTCTATGCACTTTTATCGCATGTGTACTTTGTTTATTTGCTGCTAATTTCAACACACATAACACCACAAGGATTCCCTGTATAACTACCCCCTCCACTCCCCTCCCAGTACTCCTTCTCAATCCTTACAATCTCAGTCCTTACAATCTCAATCCTTACAATCTCCTTCTCAATCCTTACAATCTCCCTCCAAACCTCAGAGAGCTGTGTCACTTGCCAAGTGTCATTCAGGCAGTAAGTAGTAAAGTTCAGATTCAGAAGTTTGTCCAAAAATGCACATTACATTTATATTCTTAATTTTTCATTTGTGTGTTCATTCCACACACACTTATTGAATGCCTACTGTGTTCTAAACACTATTCTAGGAACTAGGATTTCAGCAGTGAAAATATATCCAATTCATTGCCTCTCATGGAGTTGTCATTCAAGTATGAGAGTCAGGCCATGAATATGAAAATCCACGTTATAACTACATATATATATAATTATAGTGTAATTTCAGGTGAGGACAGTTGTCCTCAAGAAAAATTGAGGAAAAGGATGGAAGGATGGGGTCATGTTATTTTAGGTAGAATGATCAAGGAAGCCAGCTCTAAGGTAGTGAAATTTGAGATGTCTCAACTAATGAAGAGGAGGGGACATTGGATTTCTGGGGGGGGGGGAGGGGGAACAACTCTGTGCAAAGGGGAGAGCAGTCACAAAGATGCCAAGTCAGAAATGAGTTGAGCATGATGTGGATGTCAAGGAGGCCAGTGTATGTGAATCAGAGTCGGCAGAGGGGAGGCGGGGGGAACATGAAGTCAGATTGGAGGCAGACCTAGATGACAAAGGCCTCGAAGGCTGTGGAGAGAGTTTGGATCTTATTATAAATGGGAGTGGAAGCCACTGGAAAGTTTGAAGCAGAAGAAAAACATGCTCTGATTTTCAGTTTGTGAAAAACTATCCTCTGGCTGCCAGGTGGAGTATGGCTGCAGGAGGACAAAGTTGGGAGCAAGAAGAACGATTTGGTGGCAGTAACAATAAACCATGTGAGGGACATGGTGACCTGGCCCAGTGTGGAAGCATTGGACATGGGGAGAGGTGTTTGGGTTCAAGATGTATTCTATCAGGGGACCCTGTAGGACTTGATCAAAGACTAGATCTGGGATGGGTTTCTGAGCAGACCAGAAAAGGGAGTCATTTTAGACAGTGCTAAAATGGAGTCACTTCTGCCCTTTGATCAGAACGTGGCAGTTCAGTGCCAGACACCAGGAATCTTACTCCAAGCAAAAGGAGCACTGTATCCAAGGCACGTTGCTTGCTTCTTACCCTCTCCCTCTCTCTCAACACACGTTCTGAAGTTTCTGCAGGGAGGAAAGTGTCCTTGATCTCAGCCCACCCATGAGAGAAGGACTTACTGGCCCAACCATTCAGCAGGCTCACCAAGTGGAGCTCGCAGCCAGGCTGTGTGCTGATATTTGGCAATTGGAGTTTGATGGGACCCAGTCTCTGCCCCTGAGGTCTCACCTGGTGGGGAGATAGGCAAATGAAGAAAAATGTCAGTGTTAATGCCAGAGTATGGAGACTTGTGTGTGCATGTGAGATGTGGGAGGCAGGGGAACTTCAAGGGTGATAGGCGTGGATTTTGTCGGGTTGTCATGATGGTGGTTGTGGGGTGCGTTACGGACAGTGTCACGGGATGAGGGGATGTTCAAGCATCAGATTGGAAGCTTGAGGGCATGCAGTCCAGTTACAGAAAGGAGGCTATAAATTACTGAGATGGGGAAAAGCAACAGCGAAAAAACAGAATCACTGAGCAACATGGGGTACATGGGATGCGCAAGCTGCTTGTCCTGATGGAAACACGATACTTGGGTGGAAAAAGATGAGGCCAGGGAGGTAGGCTGAGGTCATCTCCAGACACCTCGTTAAGCTGCTTGGACATAATCCTGATGGTAACTAGAGTGGTTGGAGCGCTCAAAATGTTTAAGAAAAAGAATTTCTTGGTTAGATTTAAAATTTGCACGTTCACTCTTGCCAAATAAAGGGCTTCATTTATGAAGGTCTACATCTTTCTTTGGGTAGACAAGAAGGAGCCACTCTGACCTCACTCAGCTCAGCAACCTTCCTGGGCATTTCAGTCTAAACTTCAGTCTTACCTGACCCAGCCCTATAGATTATGATCTGAACTCCCCAAGGAAGGAGCATAGCTTCACTGAAGCAGTGTCCACACCCATCACTGTAGTAAGTGGAAGTGCTTATCCCTCACAAGTAGTGGGGTCTAATGTAAGGGGGTGTGAGGGAGGGGGACAGAGGGGCCTGCGGTGAGGCTAGAATTCCAGGCCCCTCCCTGGAGGCTGTGGGCTTTGCTCCCTGTGTGGTCTCAGACTTAGCCCTCCATCTCAGTTGCTCCATCTGGAAAAATGGGAGAACAGTATGTGACTTTTGGGGTGCTGCAAAAATGATCGTGTGTGGAAGATTTGGAGAAGGCATATGAAAGGCTTTCTCGAAGCTGCTTCTGCCTAGTGAACAGGACTTGGGCACGGTGGGCAGATAAGACCAGCTGGGGAGAAAAGACCAGCTGGAGAGAAAGCGTGAAAACACACGGGTTTTGTAGATAAGCTCAGTCTTTGCTCTTCTTTCTCCTTCTCGGGGACACAGAGCTGCTGCGGTCCACACCGGGAGTGCTCTTTGCCAGGCAAACCACTTCTCACACCTGGCTGGCACGTCTTCTCTCGTCAAATAGAGGTCTAGGTCCATCTCTCCCAGGGTGATTAGAGAGTAGTGGCTGGCCCATCATGATGCTCCATACATATTTGATGCTCAAAAAGAAAAAAACCATATTAAGCATGGATGCTTTTCAGATGCACAGAGCTCAGCAAATTCTCCAGAGGCTGTAAGGAAAGAGCCTAGAACATGGAATCTAGAGCTGGACTGGTGTGGTTTCAAATCATGTGTCCACCAGTCACTCGTGATGAGACTTTCAGCAAGGCCCTCGCAGAACTCTGGTTTTTCTCATCTGGCTCATGGCGCCTTGACCCTCTGTCTTCTCAGATGGTTCTGCTGCAGAAGGTAAAATATGATCATGTGTGTAAGTGAGCAGCACGTAGGAAGGGCTTCCGCGCCCGGTGGTTGAGTCTCCTTTGCTTTTGCTTCTACTGCTTGTATTCCCATGTCAAGCACAGCTCCGTCCTGGAACAGAGATGACCTCCTGGCCAGGCCAGGGAATGTAGGAGAAGATGGTGAAGGAGCGCCATGGCCACACCAGGGTGGGGGGCTTGCAGAGGGAAGCCCTGCAGAGGCAGCCTCTGTGCCCGAGGTCCGCAGGAGGGACTATAATCACACAGGGTGACCTTACCCAGGTGCAAGGTGCCGTCTTCCCGGATGCTGTGACATGAGGACACACAGTCAAAGTCACTTGTACAGCACTCACCGGAAATTGGGCAGACAGCCATACATACTATGAGGATGGTACTGTCGCTCTCTCCATTTCATAGATGGGGAAACTGTCAAGGGGAAACTGAGGCACTTAGAAGTTAAGTAACTTGCACAGGTAGAAAGAGGCAGAATGAGGATTTAAACCCAAGCCCTCCATCTGTAGTCTTTGTGAACTGGCTGCTGGCCTTTGCCGGTGCCACCCTGGCTGGTGGCAAAGCTCCCGTCCCCCTGCTCAGAATATCTCGGACCACTAAGTCCTTTGGAATCATTGACTTTTTTTCACTCAATGGAGATAATGCAAAGAGTTCCAATGGGACTGTTTGGCTAAAGTCCTCTCTGTCCTTCACAAGCTTTGAGGCTTTGTCTCCTGGAGCCCCAGTATTTCCACCCATGACACAGGGGTATCTAAATTGGTCATGCAAGGTTATTGTGAGAATAAATACAGGGATGGTGTTTTGAATTTTAAAGTAAGGAGGACCCCACTGACGGGGCTTTGTAGGCACCTCTATGCCCAACACCCTGGATGCTTCATGTGTCCTTAGGCACTTTTAGATCATTGACCCTTTTGTCTGACTGGTAGACAGGTATCTTATGAATGTTTTCATAAGGAGATGGGCATTGAGGTATTTGAGAAGCGCAGCGGTAAACTTTTGTGCTCCTTGCATGATCCTGGTTAATATGTCTCAGGCAGGATAATTTAGAATATTAATTTGTTTCTATCTCCCTGAATTTTTCTCTTTTCCTTTTTCTTTCACTTTCCCCATCCAAGGTAGTAGAAAGTCTGTGATCCCTTATCTCAGAGGTTTTATAATAGGAGCCTCCTGACTCCAGGTTTGCCGCCTGAGCTAAGTGTTGAAAAACCAAACTCCTTCAGGGTTCACGTAGGTGAAATAAAAGCAAAACACAGAGGAAATCATCCAGGCATAAACATAATTAGCAATGGTGGAGGGGTTGGGACACAATCAAGAATTTATGCTTCAAACTTTTCAAAGAAGAGACAGTTCTGGATCTCTGTATAAAATCTCATGACTTAACATTTGCAATTAATTCAACTTAGTTTTTTAAGAGGTGCAGGTCTATATACTGCTGGATAAAAGCCATCCTGACAGTTGTAGGTAGGCCTCTGGTATGGCCAAGGCATGTGGGGTTTGAGGAGAGAAGGATTCCCCCAGATGAAAGAGAAATTCGCCCAGCCTATGGGTAGAGAGGGGTGTCAGTGTAGATTCTTTGAGCAGAGGGGTCTTTACCTTGGCCCCTGAAGTACCCTAAGTGTACAACAAGACCTCAGAGGGGATCTCTTCTCGGTTCACCCAGGAGGCTGGCAGTATACCAGGGGCTCCCCTGTGCGGAAAACCTGTTGTCACACAGCAGGGTTTAGATGTAAAGGGACCATGCAGACTAGACAATGGTGGAGAGGCATGGGTGTCCTAGGAGGAAGTGCTATGGACCATCCATTATAACCACAGAAAGTCCTCCGTAATATCTTGGTACCAGTGAGATGCTAGAGTCACTGGTAAGGCCTCAGGAAATGAAGGGATCCTGAAGAAAGGTGAGGTTGAATATTTTCCATTCCAGGAGGAGAGAGATCAGGATCAACATTAAGAGGAATCGTGTAAAGTGTATTGTGCTCTTTCACTCTTGCCTGAGTTTGAGTCCCACCAGGATCCCAATCTTCAGTGCTCCTAGGGGAGTGCCTCATGATTCTTCTTTTTAATTCCCCTGGGTGTGTGTGTATGTGTGTATGTGTGTGTGTGTGTGTTGGGGGAGTTTCTCATAGTCTTTCACAGAACCAGTTCCTCAGGTCACCTTCCAGTTGGTGGCTTTATATCTCCCCACTGGGTACTGCTGATCGCCTCAGACTCTTAGGGTTCTCCAGCCATTTGCTCAAGATTGCCCTCTGGGAACTCCAGCCAGCGGCTCTCACAGCATACTTTGCCCAGTGTCGTGATGTGATGTTTGATTGTCTCCACTTCCTTTTCCAGACACTTTTTCAGAGGCCTTCGTTATAGAAGTCATTCTTTGAGGTTATTCTGAAAAGGTCTCAGAATGGAGGGTCCATCCTTGTGGCTCCCACTTTATGCAGTGCTGGCAAACCATGTCTTTTGGTCTCTTTCCACAAGTTAGCTAATATTTACAGAATGCCATGCATGCCTCAGGCACAGTGCTGGGGGCTGGGGATGTGGACGTGAATGGGGATGGTGCCTACCCTTACGGAGTTCAGTGTCTAGTCAAGAAGTAGAAGAATCCACAGATAGCTGTCTGTGGACCACAATGATGGTTGGTGGTGGTGTGCTGATGATGGGTCAGAGGAGGAGACAACAAACCACCCAAGGGGTAGAAGGATGCTGTGACATTCTTAGAGGAGGATTAAGGAGAGTTCTCATCCTGAAAAATGGTATTGACCTGGATCAGGGGTGGGGAAATGTAGGGATGAGGCCGTGGGTACAGAGCTTGCCAACTATATAGCAACATATAACAGAAATGTTTGGTAATACCAAACCACTTAGTGTGTGTGGGAGGGACAATATGTGTGTTTACCAACCCCCTACCCCCACCCCATCCCTTTTCTCTTAGATACACAGCTAGGCTACACTTCCCAAGCTCCCTTGCAGTTAAGCAGGACCTTGTGACTAAGTTCTGGCCAATGAAATGTGTATAGCATTCCACATTCTTTACTTCTCATTCCTCTGGCTTAATGAAGAGAACTCCAAGGGCCAAGAGAATAACAGAACCATAGTTCAGGGTTCCTGAATGAGTGTAGGGAACATGGATATAGTCAACCACCCAATGGACTTGAATGTGAACTGCAAAATAATCTGTTGGTTAGATCACTGACATTTTGGAGTCGTTTGCTTCTGAAGTTGTTCTAACCTGGTTAATCAATGCACCTACAGAATAAAGTCCAGGGAGGGAAAAGAAATTGGGGATAAGATGGAAGGGGAAGGCTAGGGCCAGGCTAAGAAGAGCCATGAATACCAGTCTAAGGAGCATGGACAGTCTTGGCAGATTTGCAAACGTGTTTAGGATGTGGGGTGGTTAGAGGTGGGAATGAAGGTAGCTGTGATAAGGCAGATAGATTTGGCCAGATTTCCCAGAGGATTAACTCTTTTGAGTCAGTTATGGACACCGTCCATGAGTATCTTATAGCCAAGAGGCTTAAAACCAGACTCTATAATAAGCACCATGGCTTACCACTCAGAATCCTCATATCAAGTCAGAGCAAACCAAATCGACAATATTGTCTAATATCTACTTTGGTTCAAAAATTTTGTCACACTCATTAGATGGTGTCCTGGATTACTGAAATCCCCACAAGGAATTTTATCTTTTTAAAAAAGTTGATTTATTTATTTTGAGAGGGAGGAGGGGGGAAGGGCAGAGAGAGAGGGAGAGACAGAGAATCCCAGGCAGGCTCTGTGCCGACACGGGGCTCAATCCCACGAACCATAAGGTCACCACCCGAGCAGAAACAAAGAGTCAGATGCTTAACTGAGCTGCCCAGGCACCCTGAGAAATTCCACCTTTTGATGACCATTAACACCTTTAACATGAGCAAACTGAAGACAGTTTAGGAGTCTTTTGGGATTACAGCTCATCTTAGCCAATTGTGCAGAGCCCTAAAATGATTTGTTTGACTTACAGAAGTCCAAGGTAATTGGAGAACTGTTGTTAGCAAATTATATATACACACACAAGCACAGGAATCTTGACAGTACAATGTAAGTCTGAGGAATGTCAGATCCTGTTGACTCATCAGTTATGAGAGGACCCTTGAGTTTGGAAGAAATCTTTCTCTTTGCTTAACGGCCCTGGGAAAGAGCTAGAACGCTTTGGCATCAACAGTGTTTTCTGTGGTTGCACGTATAGCAACACAGAAGTCCGGCCAAGGCCGATGTTACTTACTAGAAGAAACCGGATTAAGAGTCTGGAGCAAGAGAATCAGCTAGCTAGTATGTGTGGCCAAGGCTGGAATTGTTTTCTGGAAGGGTGTTCATAGACCAGTGGGCATTCATGGTTGCCTGCAAAAGAGATCACAACCTGTGCAAAAGGAATACTTCTTAATGGGTGTTTATTTGACTGAGGATTTTATTTCAAGTGTTTTCCTGATGTAAGAGCTGAATCAGAAGAAAACACTTGATAAGAGTGATGTAATTTCAGTACAGAGGAAGAGGTGAGACTTGTGTGGCACGTGGATTTATTGTGTGCCTGTAAGATGCCACGCTCCACACTAGGTGTTTTGCATCATTATCTTGTTGAATTCTTACTGGAACTCTGGATTAACCTGGCGCTATTTCCGTGTCTTAGATGCAGACGCAGGGGCATAATGAAAGTACATGATTGCCTAGGTAGTCCACCATGTAACCCTGTTCCCCTAAGTGACATCAAGCCTGGTATTTTTGCTAACTCTCTTCTTTGAGCAACCTGCCTATTCCCTATTTTCCTATACATTTAGTATCTCTTGGGGGAGGCCATGCCATGCCTAAGTCTCTGGAAGAGCACTGTACCTTCTTTCTGCCAATCTGTGGCTGAGCACACCCTGGACCCCAAAGCCTACCACGGTTTTCCCACTGAAGGCCGGCATTCCGTTGGTGCCTGGGATTTGCCATGGCAGCGCCTTTGCGGAGCTGGGCCTGGGTCTTCAGGCTGGAGAGCTCTGGAGGCCCCCATAAAGCTGAGTGTCATGGACAGATGGCAGCTGTGACTCATAGCATCTGTTGGCACCAGGCGTGAGGGAGACCACAGCCAGTTGGTTCTCAGAGCCTCCTGGCTGAGCGAGGCCCCGGCCACTGCTGGAAACCAGACCAGAGTTGTTGGCAGTGCCAGGCATTCCTCAAGGAAATGCAAGTAATTTAAGATAATCCATTGGCAGGATTTTCATCTGGGTTCCCCAGTTTCCCTGAAGAACTGTGTGCAGTTGCCAAATTATAATGAAAAAAGCAGTTTAAGATTTCTTTTGAGAAATGGATGCCTTATGTTGGGAGCTAGAGTCACCCCATGACAGCATAAGAGACAAGAGGGACAGTGGGATTCGAAAGCCAGAGCACAGGCTTTGGAGTCAGCAAGCCTGGGTTCGGTTCCCACCCATGACTCTTACCAGCTGTGTGGCTTTGGACAAGTTGCTTGCCCTTCCTGAGCCTCAGGATCCCTAGCTAGAAAACAGAAATACTACTACGACCTGTCTTTTAAGACTATATATAGAAGACTTAGCACAGTACGTGGATTAGCATGGGGTCCTAATCAGCATTCCTTTCCCTTCTTGTTCTGTTTTGGATCCTCACTTGCTGACAGGTTGTGCTCTAAAAACAAGGTTAAGAGGCAATTTTCTATGGGTCATGCTTATGCAAGTTTCCCGACGGCCCATTTCCATGGGTGATGGACACTAAGTCACCACATCAATATACTTGTCACTCTGACATGGCACACAGTGACCCGTAGCTCCATGGGTCTCTGGCAGAAACAGTGCCAGCTCACCCCGGGGATCCTCAGAGCTCAGCACTGACAACATCTTCCTGATGAAGACAGACTCATTGATGTGCCTACACGGTTGTTTTTCTGCTACTTGGATAGTCTTGTTTAAGGAAATTACCCCAGGCCAACATTGCTGCCTCCCAACAGGGATCTTCCTGATAGTTCAGAATTAGTGTCTTTGATTCGCCTTCCCTTACTGATTGATTGATTGGTTGTTTCCTTCCCTCTGTCACCCATCTACATATTCATCCTCTGAATGGTGACTGTATGCTAGCCCTGGGGGTACAGTGACATGCAAGATGGGTGTCAGTCCTGCCTTCGAGGAGAACCTGATCTAGCAGAGAAGACAAGTGGCAGATGGATCTGCCTGAAAGCTAAAGGAGAGAAGGTCAGAACAGCCTGAGGACGGCGGACGCGTCAGGGGGCGTGCTCTGTGACAGGCGATGTCAGAAGGGAGCCCAAATTGATGCCTAGGAATCAAGCTGACCCATATTTCTGCCCTCTTGACCCCAGGAAGGACTGCCACCTCCTGAGCAGAACATCGGCTCTTCCTTCCTCTGGGTCCTGTTCGGTCTCTGGCCTCAGCTCTCATACAGCTTATGACAAACTGTGGTCCAGGTGCTCTGACCACTTGCTCTCTGCTAAGCTTGCGAAGCTCTCTTATGCCTCTGAACCTCTACTCTGCCCTCTTTCCTGGCAGAGAGGGCCTTTCCTCTATAATTGTTGGTATCCTGCTTGTCCTTAAGCCTAAACTCAGTGCTGCCCCACCAGGACGCCTTCCCAGATTCCCCAAGTCAGAACTCCCCATTCCTTCTTCCGCCATATATGGTGCCTCTTATTTAGAATACGGGCATCTGTGTGTTGTAACATCATCTGTCCACGTTTAGCTCTTTAACTAGAGTTGAATCCTGTTTCAGTGGGAACCACGCTTTCTTCAAATGACTGTAGCTCAGCACAGGTGTTACATGGATGTACAATCAGTGGATTCGTAAGTAGATGAAATGAGTATAGTGTGATTTCAGGTGGAGGCTTCCTAGTTAAGAAATAATCATGACAATGCTTAACAGAGGAGGTTTGTGTAGACGGTTCTTAGTACATTTTTGTTTGTTCCTGCTTGTTTTGGTGAAACCACCACCACCACCAAAGCAACAAAAATGGTACCTAACAACTACTGAGGACTCAGTATGCATTAGGCATTACACTAAGTCCTTGTTTGTCACATTTAATTCTCATACTGTCCTTACAATGTAGTTATAATTATCATTATCATGCCCATTTTACAGGTGGGGCAACTGAGGTTAAGTCACTTGTCCACAGCCCCATCACAAGTTTCAGAGCTGACGTTTGAGCTGATACAGCCCAGCTCCTGTCTAGGGTGAACTCTTGCCTTGTGCCAGAAGAACTGGCAGATTCCTGGCAGAGCTTCCATCCATCCTACTGCAGCCTTGGCAAAGATTCCTGAACCCTTTTGCTGACAGGGCTCTCCTCAAAGAACATCATTTTCAACAGAGACATGCACAGAAGGGTCCAGTTTATTTGCGTTGCGTCAGGAACTTCCAGTCCTTATTGGTGACAGAGCGCAGCTTGCCTGGGCCCACCTCGGCTCAGGGAAAAGCCTGTGACTGAATGTCTGCCTCCTCTTTGCCGCATTTTGCACTGTCGATAGGGCCGGGGTTCTGGTGGAGCTTCCGGTGGCTGTGCACGCTTGTGACTGCTTGCAATTCTGACACGTGCAGCCCTGCAGTCCAAGTTCGCGCCAGCACGATCATCTGCTTCAGCGGGCCCGAGTCCATTTGAAAAACATACTGGCTGCTAACCCATTTTCTGCTGCTGTGTTTCGAACAAGTGTTTCCCCCAAACTATTTCCTAATAGCAGCGGGCTAGGAGAGGAGAGAAAATAAAACGGTACAGGATTGTGGAATTTACTGGGGAGGAAAAACAAGAGATAAACCACCACCACTACCACCACCCACTGCTACCACTAAAAAGCCTGGACCATAGCTTTGGGCTTCCTGTAATATGAAACGGCAGCTGGCAGCTTCTGAGCTGGTGGCCTCTCTCTGGCAAAGGTGATCTCTGTTTTTATCTAGGTTGGCGGGGGCGGGGAGGAGGGATTCTCTTCACCTTCCTAGAACGTTTCAGCCAGTAAGTGTGCGGTTGTACACAGCAGATGGTTTGGAAATACTCAGATGTGGAAGAAGACGGGTGTGAAGATGCTGGGCACTGCTAGGTCCGGGGCAGCAGCTCCCTGTTCTGCACGACTGACGGTCCCTCCCCCTGTGTCTGGCTCCGCCCACTGATGCAGCCAGCTTCCCAGACTGGATCAGAGGCCACTGGAAGCCCAGCTCCTAAAGTCCCCAAAGCCATCCCTGACCCTTCCCAGGGGTTGAGTCTGGGAGCCGGGGGTCAAGTTGCTCAAGATCTTTCTGCTCTCCTGCAGTTTGTGCCTTGTTGAGAATATACATGTGCATATCTATACTATGTAGGTTTTTTAAAAATATACTCAGAATATATATATATATTTAAATGTATGTTTTCAGAATATATGTTAAGAACATATTTGAATATGTTATATATGTTATATATGTTTGAAGAATATATTATATTATTAAATATATGTGTGTGTCATGTATACGTATACATATACACATATATATGAGCCATCTTCTCTTTATAAATCTATTACTATATATATATGTATATATAGAGAGAGTGTGTGTGTTTATACTATATATACTATATATGCTCTCTCTCTATACATCCAAGTAACTGCTTGGGAAAGAAAGAAATCTCTCTATAAAAGTTAAACAATATATAGAAATTAAATTTTAATTTTCTATATAGAATGGTTCTTTATTTTTTAAATATATAGAATGTTTTTTAATCATTTAAGTTATATATATTTATAGCTTTAGCTGTATAAAGAGAAAATGGGTCAGGTACGTGTGTGTGATATACATACTCCTTCCTAAGGAGTTACTTGTGCACACGCACACACACGCGCACACACACACACACACACACACCACCTTGTATATATGCTCTCCCCCTTCCCAACCTGCCATACTCCTCAGCAGCCATCAGTCACCCCACACTGTGCGTCTTTTCGGGACGGTCGTATCCCCTGCGCCCCACGACAGGCAGAAGAAATTCACGGCGCTCTGTCAAATCTCTCACTTGCTTTGCGCTTGGGCGATGTGGAAAGTATTCTCTACCAGCTCCCCGCTTTTCATGCCCTTTGAGCCCCACATAATTACCACCTTGTTTCTCTTCTTTACAATTTTTTTTGGTCTTTTATTTTTTTTCCATAATATTTTATTGTCAAATTGTTTTCCATATAACACCCAGTGCTCTTCCCCTTAAGTGCCCTCCACCATCACCACCACCTCTTTTCCCCCCTCCCCTTACCCCTTCAACTCTCAGTTCATTTTCAGCATTCAATAGTCTCAAGTTTTGCATCCCTCTCTCTCCCCAACTCTCTCTCCCTCCTC
>NC_043712.1:24299723-24373678 GCF_006229205.1 Suricata suricatta | reverse complement strand
CAGTTCTAAAAGGCTTCTGGTGGAGTCGATTGGGTTTTCCATGTAGAGTATCATGTCATTTGCAAAAAGTGAAAGTTTGACTTCTTCCTTGCCAATTCTGATGCCTCTTATTTCTTTTTGTTGTCTGATTGCTGATGCCCTTTGAGCCCCACATAATTACCACCTTGTTTCTCTTCTTTATAATTTTTCAACAGAGCCTACCCTTTTTTCTTTGGTGTTAAATGAAAATGTTAATATGTAGTTCAAGAGACATTCAGTCAGTATGTTTCAGATTCATTCCCAATTAAATCATCTGAAGTTGTTTTATAGTTTGGCAGCCAGGGGACCATGGAGGCTTCTTTTTTTCTGGCCCTTTGACTTAGAGTCAAGACCTGGTGTGCGGTGTGGTGCTGCGTGTTCTGTACTCCCTAGTAGGCATGCGACAGTCTGCAGGGCAGCAGCAACTGGGAGGTGGAGCAGATATTGGGGACCTGGGATTGTTAACTTCTTTACCAATGGCTCCGGTGCCCGCTCTCCTAAAACAGACTCTGTCTTGCCATTCTGAGCTCAGTTCGCCCATCTACAAACTGAGGATATTACCCCCAGGCATTCTCTTTGTGTTTCACCCTTCTTATCTTGAAAATGGGAATAGTAATAATACCTACCTCCCTGTGGCTAAGAAGAACACCTAAGCTATCCAGAGAAGGCCCTCAGCAGGTGGTCTGGTAAGAGCTCAGCGCCTCCATGACAGCTCTGTCTGCATTACTGCCAGCAGGTGGAAAGTGGTCAATATGGAGGATACCTTCTAGGTGCCAGGTGCTGGGCTGCTTCAGTCTTAGTCCTCCTGGTCCTGTCTCCACCTCCTAGCTCTCTCTGACCTTACTGGGCACTCTCTCTTGTTGCACACCTCTCTCTTCTCCTGACTTGCCCTTACAGGTTGTAAGCATGGGCTCTGCCCCAGGGACCCTCTTTTCTTTCTCCATTCTTCTTGAGCAGATGCATCTTTTTGTATAGATGTAACAACAGTGCTATGCTGTATTTCCCACCCTGACTTGTGCCCTGAGGTGTAGGCGCCCATAGCCATACTCATTTGGGTATTGCCTAGGTTCCTCTGGCTCAGCAGAACCACACCAAAGCCTCTGTCTCCCACCTCCCTAGCCTCCCAATGAGCCCCTCCTACTCTGGTCCTTGTCTTGGTTAATGGCACTCCCCCCTCCGCCCCAGTCACTAAAGCTAAGGCAATCACCTTGATGACTCCCCTCTTCAGCCACCCAATAAATTACCAAGTCCGGTGATTTGATTGATTTCATGCTTTTCAAATTAGTCCCTTCCTCCCCATTTCTACAGTTCCTGCGGCAGTCCATGCACTCAGGAATTCTCCCCCATCTTGCTTCTTAGATCCTGGCTCTGCCCTTTGGCCTCTCCTCCACTCGTGGCCGGGGCAAGCTGCCCAAGTCCAGGCTAGAAGCATGCCACTCCTCTAGTGCAAGAATTGTGGGATTGTGTGTCATTCCTTCTAAGGAATTATGATTAGGGTGTCTGGTTGACTCAGTCAGTTGAGCGTCTGACTCTTGATTTTGGCTGAGGTCATGAGCTTACAGTTTGTGGGATTGAGCCCCATGTTGGGCTCTGTGTTGACAGTGTAGGGCCTGCATGGGATTCTCTCTCTTCCTCTCTCTCCTCTGCTCTCTCTCTCTCTCTCTCTCTCTCTCAAAATAAATAAACATTAAAAAAGAAAAGAATTGTGACCAAACTTCTGAATTTCAATATCTATTTCATTGAATTCAGCTAAGTTAATTAATTTCATTCACAACCTAACGCCATCTGTTCTTAAGTAACTTACCCTCATCCTTAGTTCCTTTCTCTATCATCAAATGCAACTCGTTGTGTTTTCAACTCCATGACAGCCCCGCAACTCCCAATGGGGCCTAGGGGCCACCATCTGAATGAATAAACCAGAGCAACATTCCAAATATACTTGCTGTTTAATAAATTCATGGTTTGGGGAGATAAAGAAGCGGGGTCTCCTCTGCCCTGTCCCCAGCATGCCAGCTGCATGCTTGGTAAGCAGGGAGTGTGCAGACCCGGAAACCCAGCTGTGGAGGTGACTTCTTTCGCCTGTTAGCACAAGTTCAGGGAGGCGTGGGGTACTCTCTCAAGGTGGAGTTCATTAAAAGACAGGCAGCAAGTTCGAGGCACCCGAGGCCCTTTGACCTGTTCTTCCCTTCACCAGGACCAGAGCAGAAAAAGTGTGTCCCCGTGTCCTACCCAGGTGTGCAGGTGTTCTGGGTGGGAGTGAGGATTCATGGTTTGAGGCTCTCCACTTTCTCTGCCAGCCTGGACCAGGCAGTCCACTCTGTCCCCCTCTACCTTTGGACACCAAGAGGCAGGGAATGACCTCTGTCAGTGGTCTTCAGTGAGCCTTGCTCCATGATGATGGAACCCGGCTGTGACCAGAAGCCAGAACTGATCTCATCAAAAGTGGTGCCCATGTCACCTACTTCAGAATCTAGAACAAAATAGGGTGAGGGTTATTGAGTGTTGGAAAACTTCCTTGCAAGTTCATCTAGAAGATTGGAACAAGAACGTTATGTTAGTGGACTAAGGAAAACCATGCTGGGTAGAAAGGCAAACCCTGGAGAAAAATAGCCTGAATTTTCACATCTCTGCTGTAATCTCTGGTTGCTGACTCAGTTTTCCCCCTGGACTCCTGCTGCACAAATATCTCTAAGGCAGTGATGTCTGTACAAGTTGCTGAGGAGTCCTGGAGAGTGAGGGATGAACTTGGACTGGGTTGGGAAAAGGGACAGGAGAAGGATGGGACATTTATACTTTGTTTCAGAGCATGAGTAGGAGTTTTCTGTGAAGAGAAGAGGGAAAAGCATTAACTATGAAGACACTAAAATGCAAAATCATGTTTAAAAACTAGTAAATGAGTTCATCATGACAGTCACCTAGAAGGGAGCTGGGGGGAAGATGGTGTCCCAGAGGGTGAAGCGCTAAAAGCTGTGGCGGCTGAGAAGCCTAGACACTCTCCTGGTAGTGCAGAGGGACCTGAGAGGGTGAAGTCACTTCTGTCCCAGGTTCAAGTTGACTGTGAACCTCGGATCCAGTGCCCTTTCATTTTCTGTCTCCCTTTCTCCCTCCCAGTGATTTCAAACACTCCTCTGAATGAGCGAACCTCTCCAATTCAGAAACCCCTCTGAGAAAACAAAAACCAAAACCTAAACCAAAACAGAAACCAGAGGCTGTCACTCCCTGAAACATGGAGAGGAGAGGCATGCTCGGGCAAGACCCCAGCTCCGGCTGGGCTGGGTGGGAGGGGGCGCTGACCAGAGATGTTCTGCTCCCGCCCAGGAGCCCAGCCCCAGGGCTCTCCTATAGGGCTGTTTCTCCTTTTCAGGGGGTGAGGGAAGGAATCTCAAATATTTGTCATGGGGAGGAAATTTTGGCTGGCCTCAGAAATCGCAGATAATTAAGAGATATGATTTATCATTGACGATGTTTCCCGGGCACAGCCAGAGTGTGAGTAAGTGTTTTTCAGGCTGCCTGGGAAGGCTCTGCTCGCACGTCAGGCCTTGCTCTGCCCTCCCCTGGGACACCAGCAGAGGCCTCCGGGTCTGTCCAGGAACAGGTCCCTGCCAGGGGGCAGGTGGCTTGGGAAAGCACCGGGCCGCACACCTGGTTTCTCCGAGCCTCGGTTTCCTCATTTGCAAAGTTAACACAGAGGTTCTCCAACAGGATGATTTTTGACCCTTGGGAACACATAGCAACGTCTGGAGACATTTTTGCTTGTCACAGCCTGGAAAAGGGGGACTGCTGGCATCTGGTGGGGAGAAGCCAGGGTCACTGCCAAACATCCTAGGATGCCGGGACGGCCCCCACAACTGAGGATTCTCTGGCCCCGAGTGTCAGTGGTGCCAAGCTCGAGAAAGCTTGAGTCAAAGCCACGACGTAGGTCCAGAGCTGTTGCTGACGAGGTCAGTGAGATCAGGCATCTGAACTGCCCGACGCAGAGATGGCCCTGGGTAACCACAGTCTAAAAAGTCGTACCCACTGTCATTTCTTTTGGAAGGCCATAGAGCCACCGGTCTAGGGTTGGTTTTGAAGAAGAGATGCCAGCTGGGGAGAGAAGGGGGCTCCCCAAGGCCTACCCTCTCCAGAAACCCTCTTTCCTTCCCTCCCTCCCTCCTCAACAATTACCGAGTGCCTCCTAGGAACTCGAAACTCAAAATAGTGGCAAATGGAACAAAAAGGCCCTGTCCTCACAGGGCTCTCATTCCAGCGAATTTCCCATTAACAGATACATCATTCTGTAGCAAAGGCTAAAACATTCCTCTAAAGGCAGAGGAAGCATTGGGAGGGGTGGGGGCTGTGTGTGTTACTGCAGGAGGTGAGGGAGGGCTTCCAGGCTGTGGCGAGTGGCATTTGAACAGAGGACTGGAGGAAGTGAGGGCAGCAGAGCCCGCATCCTCCTCTGATCTGGGGAGGGGGGGCTCCTCTCCCTGTCCTGAGGGCGGCTGATGGCCCTTCTCACATGAGCCAGCTGAGGCCGGCGGGGGTGAGAGTCCCCGGCCAGCTCCTTAGGTGTGGAGCGGAGCAGGGAGGTCGGGGAGGTCAGCTCTGCCCGTTGGCCCGCCCTGTGGCTGGCCACCAGAGTATTTGCAGAAGGAAGGGTGGGGGTTTTTAGTTGATTAGGGTCCATGTGCTCAGGCCCTGGCTTGAAGGGAACCTGGCTGGGTGCCCAGGGGGTGAGCTGTTGGCTCTAGGTCTCCCCGAGGTGGGCATGGGGCCATCTGTACTCCACCCCCAGGCTCCGGCAGCCAGCTCAGGGCTGCCTGCCACAGCAGAGGCAAGGCCAGCTTCCAATTTCATGAGGAGTGTGTCTGGAAGTGGGCCTTTGCCACGGGTTGGTGGGGGAGCGAGAACATTTAAAACAAAAAAAAGACACCACCTTTTGACTGCTTTCTTTATAGGTTCCCAGGGCGTTTTTCCACTGTGCCTCTTCCAATGCCTGGGAGAGACGTTAAGGAAGATGCAACAGGGCGGGCAGTTTGTGGGGCAGAAGAGGGGCAGGGGCTGGGGAGTTATCTCTGTTTCATCAACACCTGTTTCCACTCAGCCAGTCTTGCTGCCTGTCCCCTGCATGGCCAGGCCAGGACGGGACAGCGGTGCGGTCTCTCAGGGACTGAGTGCATGTCCCGTTCGTGGCAGTGTATTGAATGCTGAGCACAGCCCTCTGTGTGCAGTAGGGTGACAAGAACACTTGGGGAATATGTATCAGGGGTTTACGACCTATTGGGGGGGAAGAGACCAATGACAGGCACCCATCCCCCGCGGTCCTCTAGGGGATCAGAGTTTGCACAGTGGCCTGGATAGGAGGGGTGAGGCCGGCCAGGGGCCTTTCTTAGAGCCATGGCAATGGTTGGTGAGGCCAGAGATGTAGGGCTATCCCTGAATGCCAGGGGAAGGGGACAATGGGGAGCCGTGGAAGGTTTTGGAGTCGGGGGTGCAAGGACATAAAGGGGCTGTTCCTGGCTCCATACCTGGCTTAGGGCACCCACCCATTTCCGCTCTGCCAGTTTATGCTCCTGTGGTCTCAGACTCGAAATCTTAAAGGCTCACCCTAAGCAGCCACCACTAACACTTCTTCACCAGCCCTCGGGGCAGTTGCACAGAATGTGCTTGAGCACCTCTCATGATGGGGTGCTCTCTACCTCCCCGCACTGTAATTGCAAAATGACGACCTGCAGGCCATGTGTCTTTCGGATAGGCTTTGTTGAGACTGCCACGGGACTAAGATTTTAAAAAATTAATCCCCAACAGTTAAATATTGGATCTTCCACCCAGAAGTAGAAATTACATGTGGCTGATCTTGAAATGCGAAGATCTGGCCATGCTGGGTGCACAGTCTCCATTGGCAAGACTTGGCTGAGGCTGAGGAACAGCTGCCTCCTTAGACAGAGCGTGAACTCTCCAGCTTTCTGTGTTTTCCACCACTCGCCGTCATGGCCACTATGCTCTCCTCGTTTTGGGGCTTATGAAACAGACCTGGCAGTCAGATGTGGGTGCAACTTCTGACTGTGCCCCTCTCTAGCTGTGTGGTCAATTTACCTGAGCTGAGCCTCGGTTTTCTCATCTGTAAAATGGGATCATAACTCTCACTTCTTAGAGTTATGAGGACCAAATACAATTATTTAGCAGGGTTAATACAATTACTAGCAGAGCATCTGAACAGCGTCAGCAATTATAAGTGGCCGTTCTCATTTTTATTGTGATTGCTTTTACTCCCTGGATCTAAATTTCAGACAGTCTTCCTGCATGAAATCTTCCTGACCTACATCCCAAGACGGGAATATTTGTATAGACTTGCATTTGTATAGATTTGGATTCAAAGCCCTTTGGTGCTGACTCCTGGTGTGGCCTCTGGCCCTCCTCACCCCTAGATCACAGTCTATGCCCCCTCCTTTATCCTTGTTCTGCCTCTGCTCCCTGGCTGTCTTCTTGATCAGGATGCAGGGCCATGGTCAGGAGTGATCCGGTCCATCTCTGTCCCCTTGCTCGGAGCTGTGAGGCAGCATCGTGTGGGCTGGTCTGGAGGCTGAGGTCTTGCCCACTTGGAGATCCACATTCCTCCCTTCTGAGAGGCAGGGGTTGCAGTGGGGAAGCGCCTGGGAATCAAATAGGCCTGGTTCCGGTCCCAGCGCAGTCAACTTATTTAGCCTTTCTGAGCCTCGGTTCTACAAATTGCCTGCGAAATGGGGCTAAGAAGAACTACTTTGCAAGGGTAGCAGGAGCTAACAGAGCACCTCGAGCCACTGGTACTCGGTGTCCCCACCCACATGCCATACCTGCTTAGGAACATGATCAGTAGCTTCATTATTTATCAGATTTGGAGGACCTACTGTACTGTGCGGGTTAGATGCCCTTCCCCAGAGCACAAGGGAGGGCTTTGGGACCGGTCTCAACTCTGCCCAAGTGGGAGAGCCGCCTGGGGCGGGGGGACGTGGTTGAGAATGGGAATTTCTCTCTCCAGAGGACCAGGGCGGCAGGCAGCCAGGGCGCTGGGAGAGCCCTGTGTGCCCCGTTCTGGATGTGAACAGAGTTCTTCCTCAGAACCCTGGACGTAGCCCAGAGCCTGCTCCGCATCCCCTCCAGGCCAGTGAGGCTGGGAAGCTGAGCACAGCTCAGCCCAGGGGGCGTCTGCCCAGCTGGGCCTTCCCCTGCCCTCTCCTCAGTGCCTGGGGGGTAGGGGGGGACCAGCTCCGTCTTCTGGGAAACCCTGGTGGCAAACACGGGCCAGGAGAGCTGTGGAAAGGCCCTCAGACTTAGAGGAAGTCCCTGGACACAGACTGGTGTGTTCCTGCAAGTGTTTTGCATTTTTTATTTTTCTGCGATAGGAAAACCAGAACGCTGGATTTTCTTGGCAGTTCTTTCCTTCTCAAAATGCACACTGCAGACTCTGGGAGGGGGCACTGCATGGGCCCGGAAGCAGAGTTTGGCCTTAGATCTTAGGGAGTTTGTGAGGCGAAAACATGGAATGAGCTTGTTGCTCTGGTAGAGCCCCAAGTGTCAGGCAGTAATCCTATCGAGATTAGTAAAGATATAAAATGACAGGATCAGGTATTGTGTGCTTATTGTGTGCAAGCATTCTCCCTTTTGATTCACGCAACCACAGAGGAAATGTGATCATGCCCACTTTCCACCTGGGAAAACTGAGGATCCAACGGGTTCAGTAGTACCCAAATAACTGAGTTCCCTTGTCATCTGATCCGTGTGCTGCCCGCTTAACCACTGAACTGTGATAGTTCTAATGGCTCAACCAGTTGGTGAGGAAGGTCAGTAATGCTGGCATTTCCCAATTTGAGGTTCAAAGAAATAAAGTGGTTTGCCCAAGTTATACCAGGAATACTTGGTGGAACGGAGACTCCAGTTACTTTGACTCTAGTCCCCAGGGGATCTGCAATGGGGACAGCAGATCGAACTGGCTCTGAATTGCAGCCAGAACTAGTCTGTTCTTTGCTCTAGGACTTTCAGTAGCTTCTGTTTGCCAGGGAACAGAAAATAACTCGTAGGAGGGGGCTTCTAGAACCCCACAATTCCATGTCCTCTCGGCGCTCACCCTGTTATCTGCACATCACGCCCCCTCCCCACCTCCAGCCTCACGCAAAGGCTAAAGCCATCTTTGGAGTCCCTGGGGAGGGCTTATAAGGCACGTGGTGAGCACTTGCCGCCATGACTACACCTCTGCACACGTGCACACACAGCGCAGCGCCTCCAGAGCAGAGACCGCTGGGTCCTCTTTGTCTCTTTGCCCTGCCCCCAGCGCGGAGTCTGGCACGGAACATGTCCTGCACACCTATTTAGAGAACAAATAAACAAATGAGTGAATCAGTGGGGAGTGTGTGTGTGACTAAATGAATGAGTGAGGGAAAGAACGAGTATGAATCAGCCTTCCTCTCCATTTCCAATATAAAACCTGGCCAGTGCAGGTGCAGGCTCTGGGAGGGGATGGGTTGTGGAGGGGGTGCAGGAAGTGCACTGAACTCTTTACCTGCTGCCTTTGTTTCCTCTCAGAAAGGTGACCCTGAAAATTTGCATCTGGATTTGCAGTTCACAAGCCACATTAGCAGGCACCATGTCAGAGAGAAGGGAGGCGAGATAAGGCAGGTGGGCAGCTGGCACAACGCGGGAGCTTGCGTTTCCCTCCAGCTCAGGACACCCACGTGGTGTGGGAGAGGCAGTCCTATATGACCCAAGAGGCAGCCAGGGCCCAGAGCCCATTTGGCCCTGAGAGGCCCTGCCCCGCTCTCTTCCCAGAGTGGCCAGGAGAACTCGTGGATAGCTGGAGAGAAAACAGATGACCAGAGCGTGGCTTGAGGGTCTACCAGTTGCCAGGTGTTTTAGGTGCAATAGTCTTGAACTCTTAAGACCAGTCTTTGGAAAAAGGATTATGACCTTCACTTCAGATAGTATTGTCTCTCGCTGCCTCCCTCCCCCCCCCCCCCCCCCCCCCCCCCCCCCCCCCCCCCCCCCGCTCCTCCTTGACTGAGGGTATAAAGGGTTAAGTGGCTTACCCAAGGATGCTCTACCTGAAATGTGAAAGCAGGGATTAAGTTCCCAGCTGTCTGACTGCAAACTGCTTATTCCGCCTTCTGCACGACTCCCTCGGGCTCCCTCTGTGATGGATTAATTAGTTCCAGCAATTCTTTGTGATTCTATTGTAGGGGGACACGAAGAGAAAGAAGACACCCACTGGTGGCTTTTACTGCTTGTGTGCTGGGAGGGGGAGTGGTGGGGTATAGACAGGGAAGCAGATTGTGTGTACGAGGTGCCGTAAGCACAGAAGGATCTGGAAGGCTGGGTGGGGAGAGGAAGCAACTTGCTTGGGGTGTTGGGGAAGGCGTTGAGGAGGAAAGGACTCTGATTTGGGACTTTTCAAGAAACTTGTGAGGAACCAAGCACCTATGGCAGCCAAAGTACTTCCCTAGGTTACTGAGGGAAACAAAGGGAGGGTGGAGGTTGAGGGGGCTGAGAACGTAAGTCAGGTGCAGGCCTGGCCTTGGTGTTAGGTCGGTTTTCGTCCATGCTCTGAGAGATACCCAGTGTTTCACTGGTGCTGAGAAAGGAAAGGACATGTACCATCAGGTGCTCTTTGCCTACCTGGGAGGAGTGTACAAAAGGTGACGAATATTGAAAACAAGATGCATATCCAATAAAAACTGCAGTTTATCCTTTTCTTGGGAATATCTCTCCCTCTCGCTGCCTAATGAAGTCCTCTCGCCCAGTGAGCAGAATGGAAGTGTGTTCAGTCACAGGAAGATGATGAACTGCACTCCAGTCAAAGGGAATGTCCGTGGAAGAACATAAGAGCACAAAGGATTTTTGAATTGGCATCAGTTAGCTTTTGCTGTATAACAAAGCAGCCCAAGACTTAGTGACTTAAAACAACCAACGTTTATCATTTAAAAAAATATTTTATGGGGCGTCTGAGTTATTTAGTTATTTAGTTATTTAGACCAGAAGGTCTAAATGAGCTTAGCTATAGTTGGATGGTTAGGCTGGTATTACCTATATGTCTCATTCTCCGGTGGGTCCCCTTACACGTGGGTTTTGTCCTCAAGGGGTCTAGCTGGGCTTTGTGGCCATGGCGGCAGAAGAGGCCCACAGCGGTAAAGGGCAAGCTGTGCTGTTTTTCAAACCTTTGCTTGCTTCATCTTTGCTCATGTCTTATTGGCCCCAAAGAGTTACATGGCCGATTAAAATACAAGGAGTAGAGAAATTAGTTTCCCTTTTTAGTGGAAAGAGCTACAAGACACCCTACAGAAATGAGGAGAATCTGTGGGTGGGGAATCAGTGATGTTGGTGCACAGGGCAGGTGGTGGAGAGGAGGAGACAGAGGCACACCCTGATGGACCTTGAATACCCAGCAAATGGGTTCCAACTTTACTCTGTAAGAGATAGGAGTCCATGAAGGAATTCAAGCAGGGGAGTGAGCACAGGGGCAGCTTTGCATTTTAGAAAGCACATTCTGATGGCTGCAAGAAGGCTGGCTTGGAAGGAGGTGGTTTTCAAGGCAAACAACCTGCATCTATAGTTTAGGAACAGCAAGCAAAGGCCTGAACTAAGACTGGTGCTGAGCTCTTTAAAGGTGGGGCCATGACCTGCTTATGTTTTTAGCCCCAGTGTCTAGCACGGTCCCTGGTTTAAAGCAGGTGTCAATGAATACTCAAAGAATGTTGGAAGAGAACATAGAGGCGGGATCCCCAGGGCTTTCCTGATAGACAGCAACAAATAGGGAGAAGAATAAGCAAGTGGGTGTGAGTGTGCAAAGACTGGCTCATTCCAGCCAGGGAGATGAAGGCTCTGTGCAAAGCCAGCAACCACTCATAGGGAGTTGGGACACATCCTAGTTATCTTTAATCATCTTCATGCCAGGGGCGTCTTTCAAGTTGACCATGTGACCATGTGACCATCTGCTTCATTCACCAGAGGCTCACCTTCCAAATTCTGTAAAATGGAGATGTAACTCCATTTTAGGCATTCCAGACAATGCCTAGAATGTACTTCGAGGAGAAATTATGAAGGGAACCCCACATAAAGGGCAGCCATTACTGATGCCTGCTCGTCATGGTTGAGTACCATTGGACCGCCCTGCTCATGTCAAGGGCAAGCTGGGTGTGTGGGAGCAGTTTTTCCTTCGTGGAGAAGTTTCCATTGGGAACTTCCTGGCACTGATGCTCAATGCCATTGCCATTCTGCATTCCCAAAGCATGTTAGTCTCTCTAATGAGATCATCTACTTGTCCTGGTGATGTCAAGTGCTATTATGCCCATTTCCCAGATAATGGATGTCACATTGGAGGTGGTAGTGATTGGTAGGGGAAGTCTCAGCAGAAGCTAGGACAGAACCCAGAAATCTGAATTCTGCTCTCTCAAGATCATGGCCCTTCTCCAGGATACACTCCAATACAGGCTTCTTAGGTTAACTCAACGCCAGCACTAATCAGCTTCTGAGAGTCCATTCTCTCTAATGGCCATCTTTGTGGAAAGGGCTGAAAAACAAATATTCCAATTAACGAAAAAGCTGTTCCATAAAAGGGATTTGGATGAGATCAAAGGGTTTATAACTGGGACAGGCCTGCAGCTTTGGATGCTGTTGTTTTTCTGGCCTGTGGTGTAATTAATACATACATTTATACATAATGTATACATATTATACATAATGTGCATATTAGTGACCCAATGCACAATTCATATGTTAATGCTATTAATTGCATATTACCTAGGCTGCTTAATGAACATTACATAGGTTTTTAATGAGAATAGTTATTATAATTGAATTCAATTATGTTCCTGCTATGCATATGAAGTCAATAGGCTAGCTGTGCCCCTCAGGCTCTAAGCAAAAGGAAGCAGGTGTGTGTGGTGAGGGCAGTTTATAAGCGGAGCGAGGGGAAAGGAGAAGCCAAGGGCCAGGGATGACTTGCTTGGCTTGGCCCTCTGTGGGGCCCAGATCGTGGTGCCCAGAGCAGAGTAAACAGCAGACAGCATGTGCACAGAGACAGGATCTCCTTCTGCCTCTCTGCCGTGCGCCTGGGACAGGGTGCAGGCTTGGAGCCCTGAAGCCAGCCGCACCCACGCTGTAACAGGACACTTTCCTCCTGGCTGACCCAAAGCCCCAGGGTGGTTGCATCACTTCCTCTGGCACCGCGGAGACCACGTGACTCAGGCATCTGTGCTAGCCAGGGATGCTGGCACGGGAAGCCCCGGGCCCAGTGTTGCTTCTTTTCTCCAGAATCTGCGTTTGGAGTAGAGAGGCGCAGCTGGTGCTCACGAAGGGGCAGCCCCGCGTGCAGGAGGACTGGGGAGTGAAGAGCCGGTGGTGTTCTGGACTCTTAACCTTCCCGGGGAAAGGAGGAAGAAGGTGACTCAGATAGATGCCACCTGCCATGGGCCAGGCTTTACTGATGCTACCCTCTTTAATCTTCATAGGGGAAGAGGCAGGATGTTCCTGTTGATTGAGGTGATCCTCAGAAGAGGTTTGAAGTTTGCCAAAGGTCTGCTGTCTCTCTCTTTCTCTCTCTCTCTCTAACACAGGTTGCCTCAGTGCAAATTGTGATCCTGTTTTTTCCTTTCACTTTTGAAAATCTTTAATAGTCAAAATTTAAAAACATTAAGAAAAAAATTTTAAAATCTTTATTTATTTTTAAGAGACAGAGAAAGAGAATGGGGGAGCAACAGAGAGAGAGGGAGACACAGAATCCGAAGCAGGCTCCAGGCTCTTAGCTGTCAGCACAGAGCTGGACGCGGGACTCGAACTCACAAACTTCGAGTTCATGACCTGAGCGGAAGTCGAATGCTCAACTGACTGAGCCACCCAGGTGCCCCTAAAAACATTTTAAAATTGAGATGTAAGTGACATAACATTAGTTTCAAGCATATGACATGAGGATTTGATATTTATATATGCTGCAAAATGATCACCGTATAGTCTAGCGACCATCCATTACTCCACAGAGTTATAAATTTGCGTGTGTGATGAGAACTTTTAAGGTTTATTCCCTTAGTAATTTTCAGATATGCCTCATGGTATTATGAACTATAGTTGCCTTGCTGTCCAGCATACCCCATGACTTACTTATTTTATGACCGGAAATTGGCACTTTTTGGTGCCCTCATCCATTCCCCCTCTTTGGCAACCACCAATCTTTTCTCTATTTCTGTGAGCTTGTTCCTTCATGTATGTATGTATGCATTTACTTTTAAGATTCCTTCTCTAAGGGAGTTCATACAGTGCTTGAACTGACTTATTTCACATACAATGTTTCCAAGATTCATCCATGTTGATACAAACGGCGAGATTCCCTTCTTGACGTTATGCCTGAGCAGTATTCCACACGGCACAGATACGTAGCACAGCTTCACCCATTCATCCGTTGATGCTGTGGTCCTATTTTCAAATGCTATTCTAGAAGTCGGTGCTAAGATAACAGTGGAAGGGAAAACTTGACACAGACAGTAGGACAGAGAGAAAAAGAAAGGAGGGCAAAGGAAAGACTTCACGAAAACTTTATTTTTCCAGTAAAACTTAATGCAAATATAGATTTGCATGTCTCCTCTTCGGCCTCTTTCTTTCCATACTCATTGACCGCCAATTTGCTAATGTTAGGCCGGCCAGGAATATACTTTCTATTTAGAAAGCGGACACGGCCAGATTTGGGCCTCTGGCCTGAGCACTGACTCACTTTTGCTGGGATGACACATCCACTGCGCATGTTTCACAATTTTCAGAAACGCCAGATTTATTTCTGTCAGTACCCAGAGCCTCACATCGCTGTCCACCTAAGGCCACACACTGAGGCATTGCTATTTTTTCCCCTGGGGACTAAATGGATGGGAAGACTGCCCATGCCTGAAACATCACCCTCGTTTGTAAGGAGAGAAAGTCTGGCCAAGAATTGCAGTGTTTTTAACCAGAATTTGGCTGGCTTTCAACAGACACCCCGCCAAGGCTGTACCAGCCAGAGGGATAGCTGTGAGTGCAGAGGGAGTTTGAGACCCAAAAACAAGGCAAAGGAAAAAAAAATGCAGATGGCAGAGGAGGAGGAGAGCATTGGGGGTTGATTAAGTGTGGAGTTCAGGAAAGGAAAAGGAAGAGAGGGAATTTAAGAAGAGAAAGGCAACGAGGGAAATAAAGAAGCAAGGATCAGGAGATGGGGAGGGAGGGCTGAACTCATTTTAACTAATCAACTACTATGTGAGCGCCAAGCATTGTGTGTGGCATTCCACACATCCTCTCACTTAATTGTCATAACCACTCCGTGGTGAGCATTCCTAACCGTTATCATTATTAGTGAGGAAGGAGGGAGCTCCGGAAGTTGTTTGCACTGATAGTACGAGTCAGAGGAAGCATTTGAGGAGGACTGTGCGTGATCAGAGGGCATGATGGGAGGCCCCCGATCTGGAAGGCCTGCCCACAGTCCCCTCTCAGGGGGTTGTTTACACACTTAGACATTAAGTGCTTAAGACTTGAAGGGTCTGCCACATACACAAAGCTGGGGATTCAGAGCTATCTGGAAACTTCCTCCAGGGTAAACAAAAACAACCACTTTGGCTATTTTGCCAACAGATCTCTCTCCAAAAAGAAAAGGAAAGGAAAAGGGAAAGTGATGCTATTTTTTCCCCCTCCAAAGTAAAGGTTACAACAACATTTTCTTTGAGCTGATGCGAACGCAGCCAGCAAACATTTCTTTGGTAACCATCTCCATGTGTCCATGTGGAAAGTACCTTGCAGTGACTAAGCGTGAGTTGAGGTGATTCACTTGTCACTCTGCTTGGGGACTTTGGTCTTGTTCTGGTGGCTGTAGAGTGTTTTCGTTGGCTTCTGAACTGGGGCCCCCCTGACCCCATGAAAATGCCTGAGAATTGAGAATGTACCCCTTTCTTTGCTCACAAGGTAGAGGCCATGGGGAGGGAGTGGAAAGCTCTCTCCGGATCCCTATCAGGCCTTCTGGGAAGTCATCGCTGCTGACTTCCTCTGCAGCTGAGGAGTGGAGGTCCGAGGCTGTGTTCCAAGTGAAATGACACTTATTTACTGAGAGGCGGGGATATGCTGGGCGTTCTCTCTCGGGCCCTCTCTGTCTCCCTGCCAGTAATCCAGGGGGCAATTGTTGATGTCCTTCCTCATTAAATCTGAGGGCCTTGCAGGGAAAGGGGCCTGAGAGCTCTCACCCCCGTGGCCCAAGAGCACAGGGCTGGTAGAAGTCCTGAAGCCCGAGTAGCCTCAGGCCACAGGAGTGCCTCTCTTCCCAGGATCATGCTGCTTAATGATTCTTTTTAAAAGTAAACTTCTACTTAAAATTGGGGCGCCTGGGTGGCTCAGTCATTTAAGTGTTTGTCGGTGAAGTGTTTGACTTCAGCTCAGGTCATGATCTCACGGTTTGTAGGTTTGAGCCCCGCATTGGGCTCTGTGCTGACAACTCAGAGCCCGGAGCCTACTTGGGATTCTGTGTCTGTCTCTCTCTCTGCCCCTCCCCTGCTCACGCTCTGTCTTTCTCTATCTCTCAAAAATAAATAAAACATTTAAAACTTTTTTTTAAAGTAAAGTTTTACTTAAAACCATATTGTTTTAGTCCTTTCTGGCTGCTCTGACAGAATGTGAGGCTGGGAAGGCCAAGATCAAGGCACCAGCAGATACCATACCTGCTGAGTGCCTGGTTCACAGACGGCCACCTTCTCACTGCACCCTCGCATAGAGGAAGGGATGAGGAGGCTCTGTGGGGTCTTTTTTATAAGGACACTCATCCCACTCACCTCTCAAAGACCCCGTCTCTAAATCATCACTTTAGGGATTAGGTTACAACCTGTGAACTTTGGGGTGACACAAACTGTTTATTCAGGCTATACCACACACATGTACAGGAAAGGGCACATGGCATGAGTATACAGCTTGGCGAATTTTCACACACTGAATACAGCCTGTGGCAAGACCTGAAATGAGAAGCAACGGTACCTGTGGTAGTTTGTTTCCAAGATGGCTGCCATCAAGTCCTTCCCTCCCTGTACATTGTATGCCATTTCCCCAGAGAGGTGGAATCCCTTCCTCTTCTCTCAGTTGAATTTAGACTGGCTTTAGTGACTTCTTTGATTAAAAGAATGAAGTGAAAATGATGCCAAGGCTAGGTTATAAGAAATCTTGGAGCTTCCTCTTGGGTGTCTTGGAAAGGCTCTCTGGGAGCTCTGAAATACCATGTAAGATGTCCAACTACGTTGAAACTATAGTGTCAGGGAGGCCACATAGAGACACTCCCGTCAACAGTTCCGGTGGGGCCTGGACTTCTGGGGATCTCTGCCAAAGCACAGAACATGCTAGAACAGCTTTCTTGGGCCCTGGAGACCACCAGTCCATCCGCCAGCCGAAGAGCACTGAGTTCCTCCATCAAAACCACATGGAGAAAAATCACTCGGCTGAGCCTTGCCCAAATTCCTAACCTACAAACTCATGAGATATCAAGAAATGGTTGTTGTTTTAAAACCCTAAGTTTTGGGGTAATTTATTAGGCAGCAATAGATAATCAAACATTATTAATTACTGCAGAAGCCCCCTGGTGATCCATAATCCTGACTTCCTACACTATAGACTAGTTCTGTTTGTAATAATTATACATGTCCTTTTTTGTGTGTCTCGTCTCTTTGGCTCAATGTTATGTTTATGACATTCTTCCCCGATGTTGCATGTAGCTACAGATCATCATTCTCGTCGCTGTATTCCACTGTGTGAATATATTTATTTATCCATTCTACTGTTGATAGACATTTGTGTTGTTTCCAGCTTTGAGCTATTATGAGTGAGCATTCCCATGTGTGCATTTCTGTTGGAAGTAAACCCAGGAGTAGAACCACTGGAGAATCATAGCCATTGCCACGCTGGGTTCCAAAGTGGTTGTGCTAATTTATACTCTTATCAGCTGTGCTTGATGGGTACCCCACATTCTCCTGAGAATTTGCTATTTACCGTCTTTTTCATTTTGTGTTCGAGAATTTATACAATTTCCTAGCACATAAGAAATAGCAGGGCTATCCACCTGCCAATGTGGCATCTGAGACACATAAGGCTAAAAGCAGAGAAAATGAGTTTCCCTTGACCCAGATGGAAAAGAATGTTACAACCGTTCATTCGCATCCAAAAAGAAGGTTGCTGGGCTCAGCTTCCAGTCTCCTCCTGCATCTGGAGAGTTTCTGCTTTGTAAGTCAGCCTCACTGAAGGTGTGAAGGAGGAAGTGATTGGGATTCTGACTGTTTTCTTCATTCTTGGGCCCTGAGTCACTTCCAGGCCACGGGGGTATTTGGAAGAAGGTGAAGCCCAGCATGGCAATTAGGTTTATTTTAGGACAACCAAATAGTTGGGTCATAAAAACCTGATCAGGCGATTGAAAATTTCATCTTGCCAGACCCTCCATGACTCACAAGTTTGCTTCCTAATTGATGTGACAAGACGTGGACACACGAAACTCAAATTACAAGGGCAAAAAAGAAAGAAAACAAGACTGTGGCTGATTTGTACAGATAGATTGAACTCATGGCAAGTGGAAAACGCATGGGTGTCCTATAGCTAACTTGCCCCAAGGCCAGTGGAATCACAGGTTTTGAAAAAGGGCAGGAACTCAGTGTGATGGTTAGCTTTCTGTCAACTTGGCTATAGTACCCAATTACTCCATAAAACACTAATCTGGGTGCTACTGTGAAGATTTTGGTAGATGTGTTAACATCTATGGTCCGTTGACTTTACGTATAGGAGGTGCTCTTGAGGATGGAGGGGGGCCTCATCCAATTGATAGAAGCCTCTAAGAGCAAAAACTAAGGTTTCCTGAAGAAGAAATTCTGACTCAAGACCACAGCAGTGATTTCTGCCTGAGTTTCTAGCCTGCTTCATGGATTTTAGATTATGTATACATATCCCTACATGTGTGTATATATATATATATATATATATATATATATATATATATATATGTGTGTGTGTGTGTGTGTGTGTGTGTGTGTTTATACACACCTAGAGGTAGATGGATGCATGAGTTTTAGATGGATAAATGAGTAGGTAGATAGATGCTATTGCTTTTGTTTTTCTGGAGAACCCCATTTGATACATACAGTATAAATGAAATTTAAAAATCCAGAAGACATTCACAGATTTCAGATTAGAGGCCAGCTTATCCTAAGGTTCTGTAATGTCCTTGAAGTAGACTCCTGAGGGTGCATTTGATTATTAAGAACCTGCCCCTGCTCAGCCCGACTCAATTGTAAGAGAAATGAAACTGAAAACCAGCCCATGGCTCCTCAGGAAAAGTTTACAGTGATAGTTTGAGAGACTACTGAATTCTGTAACCAGACTCTGAACCATGGTTAGCCCTCACCTGCTTCCATAAAAATCTATCTTCTTTCATGATTTGACTAAAGCCATGGCTGAAAGTAGCTCTCTGTGATGTAGTTGGGAGTCAGAACCGAGTGATCCTCTATGGTCACCCACCCCTCCGAACCATTCAATCTGACCTCAGCGTTCTCTGTGACTTAGATCCAACAAGGACCAGCCCTGGACTTACAGTGATGGTCTCATGTTCTGCTCTTTTATAAATAAAATCAATAAAATACTTCTTAAAACAACTTTTATAGTAATATTTGAAAAATATTACTTCTGTATTAATAACTGGTTAGTTTTGCTATAAATTCATCAATACGGCCCTCCGTGGATTTCTGAGATGTAGCTCATGATGGCAAAACCAAACTGATCAACTTTACATGTTTTGCACCAAATGGCACAGCCTCGTGCTTCTGCTAACCCCGCAGTACAACCTTGGATGGGTCATTTAGGTGCCACACACCTGAGTCGTATAGGTGCTAGAGCAGGGGGGAACTTATGAGATCATGTCATTTTGACATTGACATGGCACATTTGATACCTCCTGTTAGATTTCCTCACAGAAATAGAAAGCATCAAATGTCATTAAGGGATCTGTATGCCAGACCCTGTGCACCTGGGCACTGGGTCATGAACCCTGACACTTCTCGCTTTCTGTAGAAAAAGTGACTGTTGTCATCTGTAATTTTAATACTAAGGTAATCTCAGTTTTACTTATTGTCTGCCTTCATCGGAGACTTTTTATACACAAATCAATATGGAAATGCCTTACATATCCTGTGACATGTATATGTGTCCACATGTAAGCATATAAATAAAAGATCTGTTGCCATCAGAATATATTCTTGCTGAAGAACCAGGATCTGAACTCCTATCTTTCAGAGAGACCTGGCAGGTTCAGTCTACTGTGAAAGCATTTACCCAGTCCCAGGTTCCTAGGTGTTCTCAGTCAACTCAGGCAGGGCGCTCCTGCAGACCGTCCTCAGAGATTTCATGGCTCCCTTAGTGATGAACCACAAGCCTCCTCTCTCCCAGGGGATAAAACTCTGGGGGCGCCTGGGTGGCTCAGTCGGTTAAGTGTCCGGCTTTGGCTCAGGTCATGATCTCACGGTTTGTGGGTTCGAGCCCTGCATCGGGCTCTGTGCTGACAGCTAGCTCAGAGCCTGGAGCCTGCTTCAGATTCTGTGTCTTCCTCTCTCTCTGACCCTCCCCTACTCGCACTGCCTCTCTCTGTCTCTCAAAAATAAATTAAAAAACATTAAAAACAAAAAACAAAAAAACCCTCTGACTCCTAGGCTTGACATCCAGAAGGAGCTTATGGCCTAAGAGCGTAAGTAGACGTCAAGTTAACGGGCACATCCATGTCTGGGTGGAGTGTGCCACTGCTGAGTGACAGTCTGGTGCTCGTTCTTCCTTGGTCTGCTGGTGTGGTTTCCACTCTGAGCCATGAGCAGGTGCATGGGAAGCTTTTAGGACCCATAAAACCTGGGAGCAAGAAACGTTTGTAACTAACAAGTCACTGATATTTGGGGGCTTGTTTGTTACTGAACCATCACCTAGTCTATCCTAACTAGTACTCTACCCCTGGTGTAAATCTTCTTAAAGACAGAAAGAGGGTCCTGGCCTGAAATGCCAGCTTGTGTTCTGGGAAAACGAGTCCTCCTGTGAGGTTTCCGCTGCCCTTCCGATGCTCAGCGTGACAGCCAGAATCTGAACCTAGGAACCAGAGCCTCCATCCTATCTGGCCCAAGAGAGGGTCTGCTGGAAGTATGTCTTTGGGTGTCATTGTGGACTCTCTACAGGGAGGTGAGATCTGACTGAAGTCTGTGAGAAGGGCTCTGACGTTGGCCAGGGTGGAGGCATGTCTGTCCTTGAGAGGGAAGCTCAGGAGCCTTCCTGAAGCCTGGTCTCCCTGCTTCTAACTCTCAGGACTTAGCGCCTGTATATTTAAGAGTTGGAGACCAAGGCATCCAGGAAACACCCCTGAGGGGTTGCCATGGGCAATCTGGCTTTTGCTGGGAGTGTCAGTGTAAATGGCTCACTCTTCATGTCTCTCTAACTGTAGAACTCTGGCCCCTGGAGTGTGTGTGTGTGTGTGTATGTGTGTGTGTGTGTGTGTGTTGGTATGCGTTTCCTCAAATCAATTCTTCGAGATTCATCTCATCATTTTATTTCACAAAATGGAAACTGAGGTACACAGAGGCTAAGAACCAAACCAGTGTCACGGGCTATTTTGTGAAGAAGCTAGAATTCAAAAAGAGAGGTCTTTGGGTTTTTAATCCTTGGTACTTGCCACTACCACATAATTGAAGTGCACTGTAGTAGACACTGTTGAGAACCTCTCTGTGGCAGGCTGGAGGGAGTAAGAGGCCTGAACACGAGTAAAGCTTGCTCCCCGCCCTTCATGAGCCCTCAGTGTGTGGAGGACTGAGGCACACACCTGGGCGATTAGAGCAGAGACACATGCCACATGTGCAGAGCAGTGGGGAGGGACAGGCAGCGATGACTAGAAGAGGGGTGGTGGAGCTGAGACCTGCAGCTCGAGGGGAATTTTGTCAGCTACGGAGAGGAGGGAAGGGAATTCTAGGCAGAGGCTCAGGCACGTGCAAAGGCACCGAGGCGGGAGACGGCAGAACTTGATGGGGAACCGAAAATCAGGCTGGTGTCATGGGGCGCGGTAGGAGCAGGGAATCAAAGTTGCAAGCAACCTGTAGCTGGATGTTGTGGGGGCCTTGAGTAATTTAGATAATTGTAATATGTCCTCCTTTGGCTTCACATCAAAGTCACCCCTGTGAGCAGCTCCTGAAGTTGCTGAAGACGCTGGCTCAGGGCCACCCGCACCCCAGCTGGACTGGCGGCAGGCCTGCGTGAGGCCTCTGACGGCAGTGCCCTGCAGGTACCGAATGCATTCCAGCCACAGCGGCTCTAGAGAGCAGACAGCCCCCCAGAGGCCCTCCACTGAGGGCAACAGCAGTGATTTTAAAGGGGAAGGTAATTGGCTTTGTTTGGCAAGACTTCTACACGCTCCACGCTGTGCTAGTCACTCAAAGTATTATCTCATTTGATTGGCAGTCATTCTAAGTGAAGGATCAAATCCTTCTCATTTTTACAAGAAACTTGGCCTACCAAGGTTTTACATAGCTTGTCTTGGGTCACGAGCTTGTTCCTCCCTTTCCCTGGCTCCAGATGTGCTTCGTGTATTCCAGTTAGTTTCAAAATTGAGAGCAATCATCTGTGAAATGGGCATATTTAATATACCTGGAGTTTCAGGAGAAACTGGAACCCTTCCATGATTCTGTTGGTGGGCCTTGTTTGTTTTTCTTCCCCCGACTTCCTTTCCCAGGGACCTGCCTGGCATGGGCATTTCCAGCAGCCTCTGTGCATGGTCTGTGCTACCTTTGTAGCTCCTTCCTGGCTAAGGAGCGGGGTTGGGGGGGGGGGGTGCCAGAAATAGTAACTTCTTCTTGTTTTTAATCCTGGCCTTTAACCCACAGAAGTCACAACTCGCTTTTGGAGCAGGCTTCCCCAGAATAAACGGAGGAGGGATGCAAAGAATTCAAATGGGGAAGTGGTTTGATAAGGAAGAGAGTGGTGAGGAGCAGGGTTCCTAGGAGCAGGCAGAGGTCTTAGAGAGCCAGGCTGGAGGAGGAGCCATGGAGGATGGAGGATGGGGGAGCCCGGACAGCGTGCAGGGCCTGTGTGGAAGGTGGACGTGGCTCCCAAGCAGGGACCCGAGAGCAGAGGAAGGGGGGAGGCTCGGATTGGAGCCCCGGGAGCAGGAAGTCAGCGAGGACAGTGGCAGGTGGTGTGTTTTGGTTCTGCTTTCGGAAGTACAACAGTGGTTTGGCTGCAACATCCAAAGACCTGAAAATATGCAAGTAGGCTTTGGGGAAGAGGAGCGCCAAGAATAGCAGTAGCGAATATGGGAAGTGCTGAGCCCAAGGGCTCTTCAGCAGAGTCATGGCTCCTTTCCGGAGCCTGTCAGTTGATAAGAAGAGGACATGGGTTCTGGGCCCGCTAGGTCATCCAGCTGGATCCCTGGGTCTTTTGCCCAGCGTCTCCACTCTAGACTTGTCTGCGTCAGTTTCATATACTTTGCAAACCTGAGGTGGCCATGAAAGAGAAGTTGCTGTTAATCATATTGATTATGTATTCACTGAGTATGATTTATTGAGACTGTATGTATGCCGAGTCCCAGAATTCAAAGTTGAACTGGAGCTCCCTGATGAGATGACATGATGCAGTGTGGCCAGCTTTGGGGCCCAGAGAGGGGAGAGGCTGAGTGGCCCTGGGAGAGTCAAGACCATCTTCCTGATGGGTTAGCAAAGATGTTCACATGAACTTGACTGAAAGAGAAGTAAAGGCAGGCCAGGAAGAAGTGCTGCATTTGCCAAAAGAAGACAAAGCGGTGGGCACGAGCGGGGAAGAGCCAGGAGGGGGCAAAGATTAAACCAGGGAGATACTGGGAGGCATGAATGCCAGGCTTAGAACTTGGATTTTATTCCAGAGGCATTGGGAACTATGGAAGGCTTCTATGCAAAAGGTAAATGAGATCTTAGTGCTATATTTCAGAAGACTGAATTAATAATTATAAAAAATAATAATATTAATCACAAATGATGGTGGTGATAGGAATACAAATAACAAATCAGTCCATCATGTGTCAAAGGAGATGGAATGTTGTCCCCATGATTATCTTGCATTATGTATGCTTTCATCTTAGTGGACTGGAAAGACAGAAGAAGCAAACTGTCATTTTCTGAACTGCTTACGGACAGGCCATGTGTCAGGGAACTGTGGGTAGCTTCTAGAACCTTGGTTGGTCTCCAGGTGGTAGCCATTGAAAGCTGGGGTCCTCAGTCACACATCCGCAAAGAGATGAATTCTGCCAACAACCTGAATGAGCTTAGAAGCACCATCTTCTCCCGTAGGTCTTCCAGATGAGAATGCAGCCCAGATGGTCCCTTGATTGCAGCCTTGTGAGACCCTGAACAGAGCTGTCCGGCCGAGACTCCTGGCCCATAGAAAATGTGAGACCAGCGTAGCATCTGCAGCTGCCCATAAAGTAGAATTCGAGAGACAGTACTGCCCCACAGTGTGCCTCAGCCCCTAAGAGCACTTCACTGCATGTGGGCTATTGGGGAATAAACCTTTAGGGTCTTAGAAGTGGGACAGGTAAGGGGAAGAGTAAAAGCTCTGAGTCAGATAGGCTTGGTCATACATCATGATGCTACCATGCAGTGTTGCTTGTGTTTGCCTTTCTGAGACACACGTGTAATGCAGGGGTAATCTACTTGGACATACCAACAAGGACTCAAAGAAATAATGTCTATGAGTCTTGTTGAAGTCATTCAGCTGGATAACTAGAACACAGGAGAAGTGTGCCAGTGTTGTTTCCTCCATTTTAATATTTTGCATCGAAGCTCAGTTTTGGAGCCCCTGTCATGTGGTATGACACACAACCACCGTCTACTGCTTGTCACTCGATGGTGGTAAATTCATCATCCTGGCACCCCTCACCCCAGTGTGCCTCATATGAGTCCTTGCTCTCCAGAGGCAGCAGCGTGTTTAAGAAGACATAGCAAGAGGTATTGATCCACGTGAAGCTGAGTTAACCATTTTGACCACCTGCTTCCAGGCATGTTGTTTATTTAAATGGAAATCTGTTATTTGAGTGCAGATAGTTTATTTGGGAGGAGATCTGAGACAGGAAGGGGAGGGAAATATCTGTCAAGCCAGACACCATTATGGGTGATGAGAGAGAGCTCAGTCCCACTGGGGAACCCTGGGTGAGACTGGAGACTGTCCCAACCAAGAGGCTAGGAGCCTGGGCTGTTTATCTACAGCACATTTACGGTCTGAGAGCTTCTCCCAGGGGCATTAACTTTGGCCCTGGGTCTTGCCCAGCACTTGGGGCAAGTGTAAACCAATGACCAAAAAAATAAAGAAAGCCACGTGGTCGGATCCTGTTAAGCAGGCTTGGTGTGCAGAGGTTAATGTTGAGGGTGTATGGGCAGGGCTTCCAGACAATTCCAGGAGTCATACTCTGTATGTGTGGTGCTTGGCACTTGGCAGATACATGACATATATTAGTTTCCTTTTTATATAAAGCTATATTTTCCCCAAAGAAAGCTCCGTGGGACACTTACACAAGGAGGTCTCAGGAGCCCAGACTACTTCCCAGAGGGCAGGGGAAACCTAAGGAATGCAACTGTTGCCCTGGGCCCCTATTCCTTCATATGTCCTCACTGCCATATGCCCTGGGGCTCACTTGTCCTCTCCGGACTTCAGGTTTCCCATAAGGTGAGGACAAGGGTGTATTCGAGTGGGCTGGCTCTGTTCCGGTGGGTGTGAGAGTTGCACTGGTCACAGGGAAGTAGACAACGGCGCAGCCCAATGTGGTCAAGAGGATGCAAGCGCTGGAGGCAGTCAGGTGTGATCCCAAGGCAGCCAACTGTGAGCAGGGTGTCCTTGGGAAGTCCCCTTTTCTCTGCCTTGATCTTCACACCTATAAAATGGGGATAATAGGGGTGTCTGGGTGGCTCAGTCGGTTGAGCGTCTGGCTTCAGCTCAGGTCATGATCTTGTGGTTCATGGGTTCGAGCCCCACGTCAGGCTCTGTGCTGACAGCTAGCTCAGAGCCTGGAGCCTGTCTTTGGATTCTGTGTCTCCCCCTCTCTCTGACCCTCCCCTGCTCATGCTGTCTCTCCCTCTCTCTCTCTCTCTCTCTCTCTCTCAAAAATAAATAAAAAACATTAAAAAATTTAAAAAATATCAGTTTAAAATGGGGATTATAATATTGATCCCTGTGCTTATTAGAGGGCAACATAAGATAACAAATGCAGTTGGTTGTCATTTTTCATAGTAGTTATCTTTCATAATGTCTCCAAAACACTTAATTAGCAAACACTGAGCCATTGGTCCTAGGGTAAATACGGCATTAGGGTTCTGTGAGCCTCTGGTCCCAACATTTTCATCAGTTGTTCAGTGCATAACCTTGCACGTGTATTTCTGTTACCTATACTTTATTTAATACATATTGTTGATTTATCAAAATTGAACTCATGGTAACAGCTCTATGACTCATGCCTGAAGGAAGCCCATCTAATACATGTATTTTCTCTGCAAGGCACAGCATGGCCTTCTCAGGCTTAGAAACGCCAGACAGCAGTTTATCTCTATGTCTGGGGGCCATTTCAAACAGGAAAATTATCACAAATCCCCCCCCCCATGTGAAAACCATGGCACTAAGCAGAGCACAAAAGGACACTTGTATGCGGCATGGGATCTGGAACAAAACAGCAGAGTGTCACCTCGTTCAACCTCAGCTGCGAATGCGTGCGTTGGAGGACTGTGTGCACATCTGTGAAGAACTGTGCACGTGTAAAGCACACCTCCAGTGTTGATTTGGGGATTACACATAAATCTGAGAGGAGGAGAATGTGCAACCTCAGAATCCAGGAATGATGATGACTGATTATACTTCACATTAGACCGGGCACACAGTAGGTGCTCAGTTGAAAAAAAAAATGACAGCTTATTATATTATAATCAGAAACAGCATAAATCCCTCCTAGGGGATACCAGGAGTCCAGACACCATCTCATGCTCAGAGTAAAGGGGAGCGGAAATCTGTGAGTGTGAAGCCCTCCCAATCAATGCTGCAGGGAGTCTCTCGGCCAAGGCCCCCCAGGGGAACCAGAAGGCGAAAATCCCAGGGCTGCACCAGGGGCCTCCTCACCTGAGGCTGAGGTTGCCGGCCTTCTGTGTGCTGCAGATGGTCCTGCTCAGCCTGACCCAAAAGTGGGCACATCACGGCTGGAAAGTGCAGTTCTGTATCCTGCCACTGCGGGCTGGCATATGTGCTCTCCACTCAGGGTTCTCTGTCCGTGCTCTCCATCCTGGGTTCTCCGTCCCTCTGGTAGGTCAGGGGCCAGAGGAGCCCCCGGGGGTCCTCGCTCTGGCTCTCTGCACTTCCCCAGGGGGAGCAGGAAAAGAAAGGGAACTCCCATTCCTTGAGCCACCTCTGTGCCAAGCTGGCTGCTGGCCACGGTCCACCCAGTGCCTCAGGGGGTCCTCCCAGTCACTCTGCAGTGTCCTTCCTCATGACGCTGGGTCACAGTTGAGGAAGCAGAGGCTCAGAGTGGTCCCTTGAGTGGAACAGTTTCAATTCCAACCTGGATATTTGGCAGCATTAACTTGATCTGGGCTACAATGCAGGGTTCTGTCAGAGACATTCAACAGTGTGAAAAGAGTTGCATAAAAGTCAGAACTTCACAGGAGCCCTGAAACAGCCCTTAAGATAAATTCATAAGAACAAGGGCAACAGTGCAACCTCTGAGTGCTTTCTGATCAAAGGATATCATACTCAGCACTTTGCATACTTTTCTCATCCAGGGAGCAGGCTCCTGCTCACCTTGGCCTTCCATTGGCTCCAACTTTCCCATCCTGAGTGCTTCCATGGGAATCTGGGGCTCAGAAACTTGCGTGAGGTTATGGGGGTCATAACTGAAGAAACAGAAGAGCGGGGGCTGGGGTTGGTGGGGGGCCCACTTTCCGGATCTCAGCCCCTCCTGTCACCTTGGCGACTCCTCTGTCTCACTGAGTGTGATGGGTAACAAAGGTCACCAGGTGCTAGAGCCGCTTCTGGGGGACCAGGCCGGAAGCTTTGCAGCTTGGATGCTGGGTCCAGGATGTGGAGCTCCTTGTTCCTGCTGCCTGGTGGTTATCGTGCCTTTATCATCGGTCCCATGCTTGCCGTTGTCATGACGACAGGGCTCGCAGGCTCCTGCTGACCTTGACCTTCCTTTGGCTCCAACTTTCCTATCCTGAGTGCTTCCTTTAGGCTCACTGCTTCTCTCCGGTTAGGTCTTCTTTGCACAGAGAAGGGGCTACTATATACAGAGCTCCTACTCTATGCTGGGTGCTGTGTTAAGCCTGCCACACCCCGTGACAGGTATTATTAACCACTTTTATAGAAGAGTTCACCTGAGAAAGGTCAAGTCACTCCCCCAAGATAACAGTGAGTGATTTCCATGGGGCTGGAACTGGAAGCCTGGGAAAAAATTCCTGAGGGATTTTTAGTTTTGAAAGATCTGGTTCTCTTTCCCCTCTCGGTTCTCTTTCCACCCGCTTCTTTGTCCGTGCATCAGTGCGAGGATTTTCTTAGAGGGACTTTGAATTTGGGGCTTTCATCCGATGGCCCCCGGTGGTTTCAATAGCAGCAATGAATTCTTACACTCAGGAGGTGCTCGAATGGCATACACCCGGGGTTCAAAAAATATATCTTACTTGGCTCTCCCTGCAGGACCAGCATGGAAGACGGACCAAGTTCCAGCATCTTCTGTCTTGCCCTGTCCTGGGGTGGGTAAAGCTAATGGCTAAATTGTGGGAGGCAAGGTAAAGGGACAGGAGGCACTGGGCTCCCACTTGCCTCCTCCTGTGGGGACTGCCACTCAGCACACCTTGGCTACAGCAGGTTCCTCTCCCAGAACTAGCACCCATCACACAGCCTCACATCCATGGAGAGAGGGAATGGAGCCCCATGGGCAGGCCAGATCTCACCATCCCTCGGAGCTCCCGGATGGAGCAAGAAGCTGAGGAGCGTCTCGCTTGGCCCTGTGAATGGTAGGCTTGAGCTCTGGACTTAGATGCACTAGGACTTAGTAAAGCACCCACACTCTGCCAGATTTCCTCTCCTCCAAGAGGAATCAGGAACGTGTTGACATCTACCCTTCCCGACTCTACTGAGAGTTTGGGAGGCCAGGGGATGGGGCTGGGGGTTAGGAGGACCGGGGCATCAAGAGCTACCAGAATGCGAGGACTGGAGAAGCTAGAAACTGTATGGTAGACAGTCAGGAAGGGCATGAAAGTGAGGGGAAGCAGAGGAGAGCAGTGAATGGGGCCAGGAATTCAGAAAGAGAGGGAGCAAAGCAGGTGACATGAAGGATGGGGACCACGCCATGAACTGTAGATCTGCTCTGTCTGCAGCTCACGTTCATGGACCATGGTGAGTGGGGTGGGAGATGGGGTGGGGAGTTAGTTCAGCCAAAAGAATGGGACATGGGACATAAAGGGAGGCCAAAGTTAAAACGTGTGGCTCCTTTTTCTGGAAGGCATATAAAATAGAACATTATACAAACCTCCCCATGGTGTGAAAATACGCACTTCCAATACTTTCCTCATGCTATGCTTACGTAATCCTTTTCAAGCAGTGATCGGTTTGAAGGAATTTCAACTCCCTGCATTTTCAACTAAATGAAATTCATCTTAACCAGTCCCCCACCCAAGATAAAAATGAAGACTTTTTCCCAACTTAATGGCAATCGTCATTAAAGGAAATCTATAGTAAGAAATCAATCTTTCCAGTTACTGTTTTTGGAAATACAGGTATGATTTCCTCCTAAGTCTTTACAGTTTTCTTCTCGTAGGCTAGGGATATGTTCTTTTATAAACATGTCAGGAATGTCACCTCAGGTTGTCACGGAGTTGGTCAAGTATAGGATTACTGGTGGGGTGAGCAGCCATGACCATCCATCCTCCTCCCTAGAGGATGGAGTTATTAACAATGAAGGTAACCAAACCAAAATTACTTCTTAAAATACAAACCATTTTGTTTAACATGGATGCAAAAGACACTGCCTCAATAAATGGTCATGGGTAGGGTGTCCATATGGGGATGCAGAGTTAGAGTGTTGATTCTGGCAGAGGTGGCTCAGCCCAGTTGGCAGCTTGGACCATATTAACTGGGGCAAGTGGGAAGGGACTGGTGGAGACTTGGGTCTAGGAGATGTGCCCAGGCTTCCAGCAACCTTGATGTTGCCCCGCCCAGTTAAGGTTACGGTTGAAGAGGTCTCGAAAGTGTTCCCTTTGAAACCCATTTCACACTTAGGAATACTGGGGCCCAGAGAGTTTCTGGGAAGTTGTCACTTATCCTGAATCCTGAATGTATAACAACTTGAAATAGTAAACAATGGATGTGACCATAAAGTTTCCACATACAAATCCAAATGGTTAATAAGCAAATGGAAAGGTCTTTAACCTCACTGATAATCAAAGAAATGCTAATTAAAACACTGGAGGGCCATGTCTTTCCTTTTTTAAGGAATTTAATTAAAATACTCAGAATTAGGGGACATGTGAGAGAACAGGTGCTCTTGTTCATGCTGGAATCATGTGAATTGATTGGTGCAACCTTTCTGAAGGGCATTTTGGCAATAAATGTCAATATGTTTCAAGAGCCTTAAAGACATACGTGTGGTTTATGACAGAACAGTTAGAATTTTAGAAATGTAACTTTCCCTCCCATATTGATAAGGGTACTCTTTAATCCCCATCTCCTAGTTCCCTCCATCCCTCTGCCCACATCCCCTCTGGTAAATGTTACTTTGTTCTCTATAGTTAAGAGTCTGCTTCTTAGTTTCTCTCTCTCTTTTTTCCTTTGTTCATTTGTTTTTTCTTACATTCCACATATGAGTGAGATCATATGGTATTTGTTTTTCTCTGACTGACTTATTTCACTTAATATTATACTCTCCAGATCCATCCATGTTGTTGCAAATAGCAAGATTTCATTCCTTTTTATGACTGAGTAATATTCCAGTGTGTGTGTGTGTGTGTGTGTGTGTGTGTGTGTGTGTGTGTGTATGACATCTTCTTTATCCCTTCATCTATGGATGGACACTTGGACTGCTTCCATACCTTGGCTATTGTAGATAAGCTGCTATAAACATAGGGGCACATGTATCCCTTTGATTTAGTGTTTTTTATTTTTTGGATAAATACCCAGTAATGCAATTACTGGATCAGAGGGTAGTTCTACTTTTAACTTCTTGGGGAACCTCCATACTGTTTCCACAGTGGCTGCATCAGTTTGCATTCCCAGCAACTGTGCAAGGGGGTTCCTTTGGCTTCACATCCTTCCCAACACTTGTTGTTTCTTGTGTTTTTGATTTTAGCCATTCTGACAGGTGTGAGGTGATATTTCATTGTGGTTTTGATTTGTTGAGTATCTTTTCATGTTTCTGTTGGCCATCTGGATGTCTTCTTTGGAGAAATGTCTGTTCATGTCTTCTGCCCAATTTTTAATTGGATTGTTTGTTTTTTGGGTGTTGAGTTGTGTACGTTCTTTATGTATCTTGGTTACTAACCTTTTATCAGATATGTCATTTGCAAATATATTCTTCCATTCAGTAGATTCCCTCTTAGTTTTGTTAACTGTTTCTTCTACTGTACAGAAACTTTATTTTGATGTAGTCCCAATAGTTTATTTTTGCTTTTATTTCCCTCACCTCTAGAAACGTGTTGCTACAGCCAATGTCAGAGAAATTACTGCCTGTGCTCTCTTCAAGGATTTTCATGGTTTCAATTCTAACATTTAGGTCTTTAATCCATTTTGAGTTTACTTTTGTGTATGGTGAAAGAAAGTGGTTTAGTCCAATTCTTTTGCATGTAGCTGACCAGTGTTCCCAGTACCATTTGTTGAAAAGACTATCTTTTTCCCATTGTATATTCATTCCTCCTTTGCTGAAGATTAATTAATCATGTAACTGTGGGTTATTTCTGGTTTTCTATTCTATTCCCTTGATTTATTTCTTTTGAAAAATAAATTTACTTTTATGCTAGTCCTGTACTGTTTTAATTATTATCACTTTGTAATATAACTTGAAATCTGGAGTTGTGATACTTCCAGTTTTCTTTCTCTAGAAATTTTTATTTGTTTATATATTTGAAAGAGAGACAGAGAGAGTGAGAGAGCATATGCAAACAGGAGAGAGGGGCAGAGGGAGAGAGAGAGAGAGAAAGGGAGAATCTTAAGCAGGCTCCTCACTCAGCATGGAGCCAAATGTGGGGCTCAATCCCATGACCTAACCCAAAACCACAAGTCAGATGCTCAGCCAATTGAGACACCCAGGCACCTCTAGACATTTATCTTATAGACATATTATAGATGTCCACAAAGGTTTAGCCATAAGCCTGTTCATCTACTGGATATAAACTGTTCCAAAGTAGGAAGTTATTTATATAGTATATTCATAGAATGGAATATTAGAGCCATAAAATATCTGTTCATCTTCCAGCTTTATTTCTAAGCCTTCTTTAGCATCATATGCAATTGAAAGAATATGAACTTTGGTGACAAAAGATGCCAATTTAAAGTTCTCATTCCATGGTGCCTGGGTGGCTCAGTCAATTAGGCATCTGACTTTGGCTCAGGTCCTGATCTCATGGTTCATGGGTTCGAGCCCCGTGTAGGGTTCTGTGCTGACAGCTCAGAGCCTGGAGCCTGCTTCAGATCTTGTGTCTCCCTTTCTCTCTAACCCTTTCTCGCTCATGCTCTGTCTCTTTCTTAAAAATGAATTAACATTTAAAAAATAAAAATTTAAAAGAAAAAATAAAGTTCTCATTCCATCTCTTTCTAGGGATGTGTCTTTTTAAGTCACTTTAGCTTCTGAGCCTGTCTCCTCACCTGTACAATGAAGTCAGAAATAATACCTAACTGAGATGTGCATAGTATGTTGCCATCTCTTACACGATTCCGGAACTCATGGCTATGTCAATTTATCCAGCATGTAGCTGAAATGGCAGCCACAACCGTCCCCTGGCTGTAAGTAAGATGATTCCTGGAGGGCATGCCAGCTCTTCTTCCGCCTGTGGCAGAACAACCCCCCCCCCCCCCAGCCACCTGGTCCTCTCTGACCCCCGACCCAGAGTCCATTTAACACAACTTCAGCACTCAGGGAGCCAGTGGAATGGAGGGTAGTGAGAACATCCCGTGACCAAGCCATTCACAGAGTGAGGGAAGTAACCTCAGACACCAGATCCCAGAGTTCCCTAACTGGGGTGGCAGGGCCATGGTGGTGGCCATAGCCATGTGCTTCCTGTAACACTGGCTGCACGTTTTGATAATTCACTTAAATTTTTTACAATATTTTATTTTATTTTTGAGAGAGAACAATGGAAGAGGGGCAGAGAGAGGAGGAGAGAAGATCCGAAGTGGGCTCTACGCTGACTGCAGTGAGCCCGATGTAGGGCTTGATCTCACGAACCGAGATAATTCATTGTTTAAAAATAAAATGAATTTATTTGCAAAGGAAACTTCACATCACTGTAATAAATGAAAACAAAAACAAAGTTACTGGCTAAAGTAGAAGTGAACCAAGCCACAAGCACAGTGATAACATAATAAGGAAATTAAATTCTAGTGATTTCTGCCTAGTCCCGAGATATGTTCTCAGTCAAGGAGGAAAGGAGCAAGTGTAGGGAGCGGTTGACATACAAGCACCAACATGAGAATTTGTCCTTGATGTGTAATCCCAAGATAAAAGGAGAATTGAAAAGTGATTACCTTTTTTATCCAGTTGTTTTCTTTTAGGCTTGTGATTCCTAAAATTATTCCCCATAGGGATCATTGTAGTGCCTACCCTTTGAGAAATATTGATAGATCCGGTTTCCCACCATCTCCCCACCCATTCCATAGATGGGAAAAGCGTGGCCCAAGCAAGAGAAGAAACGGGGTCAAAGCTCACAGAGAATCAATCAGCGGTTGAGCCGTGATGAACCCCGTGCCTTCTACTAACGCTCCAGCGCGCCTCTCGAGAAGGCGTGGGTGTGAAAGATAAACCAGAGGAGCAAAAACAAGCTCTGAATCACCAAGACTTTTGTCTGGAAGAGATCACAGCTGTTCTTTTGAGTTTGTGGTTCTGCTTCTGGAAAAAGGACAGAAACACCACGTATCCTTCAAAGAATAGATATATTGACTTATAGACTTTCTTCGAAGTGGCCTCTATTTAAGGGCAGAGTTCAACATGCAACTGAGAACAACGCACGCCAAGCTGCTTCATTGAATGTGTGTCAGGGTCAGATTTGAATTAAATATCGTCGTTGTTGCTGCGCTCACACAGCCCTCGGTGTTTGTGGACCTCTTCATAGATCATGCGTTCACAGGATGTTCGCACACATTCTGACTCCCTTGGTTATCACGCTAACCATGGGAGGGGGTTCTAATTCTTCATGTGTACCGCTGAGGGTGCTTGGAGTCTGGAACACGGAGGGTCCTGGGACCAGGAAACCAGGAGAAGGATAGTTGATTGGGGCAGCTCCAGTGACCAGTCCCTACCCACAGGGTCCCCAGCGAGGTGCCCTTGAGAAGGAAAGAGAGCCCCAAGGCCAGTGACTTGGTCGGCTCGCCTGGGAAGGGCACCGGGCCCTGGCACCTGCCTCTGAGAAGTCAGCAGCGCTGGCCTGGGCCAGGGAGAAACTTCGATTCCTGGAAATACGCATCAGCACATTCATTACTGTCTTATCAGCAAAGTGCAAAGGAGGCCAGAGAGCAAGGGGACGGATCCTATTACTCGTGACGAAATGCCCTTCTGGTCAAGTATGAAAAATGTTTTAGGAATGAATTCCCAGCCATGGTGTGAAAACAGATGTTGGATTCTTTTTTTTTTTTTTTTTTTTTTTTTTTTTTTTTTTTGCTTTCTTTTCCTCCTCTGACACAGTTCAGGAAGACAGGGGCAGGAACCAAACGATTGAAGCCCAGCTGCTTACATGTGTAAAGGGCCCTGAAATGATGTCAGAAGAGAGGCTTCTGTGTCAAGGCTGTAAGCCCTGGGAGAGCCTCTCTCCACTCTCTTGCTCTACATAAGGAGAAACTGAGGCCCACTTGAAAGGACAAGGGGTTCCCAAGGTCACGCAGCTTGGCTGGGGTTCTTTGAACCTTTTGCTAATGCCTAAAACAACACTGTCAACAGTCACCAAATTAGGGCTGACAATCTTGAATGGGAACATAAAACAATGAACTTGAAAAAATTAGGTTTTTATGACAAGAGTGAAAGCCTTACCTAATAATTTTATTTTTTAAAGTAATCAAGCAAAAAAAAAAAAAGTTCTTTCTCTCAAGAATGATTCTTTTTATGAAGGAATGGAAGCACCCGTAGAGGCTTCCAACTACAACCTCCAGGCGCAGAAGGACTGATCAGGGAAAAGAGGTCAAGATTCGAGGTCAGGTACAACTAAGATTGAAAATCCTGGTTCTGCCATTCAGTCACTGTGCAATCGTAGGCAAGTCTCTTGAGTCTCAGTTTTTGCTTTACAAGATGAGGATACTGATGCTTTCTTGAAAGGGCTGTTGTGAAGAAAATAGAATTACTTTAAGAGCTAATGTGTTAGAGCCCTTCCTCTGTGCCAAGCACTGGGTCGTGTGCTTTCATGGATGATATTCATTTGGTCCTTCCAGTAACTCACTGACCTGTCTATGTGAGGAGTCTCATTCTATAGATAAGGAAATGAGGACTCCAGGAGGTATGAGCCTTTAGGCCACGGAGCCAGGGAGGAGCAGAGGTGAGACTTGAACTCATGCTATCTGACTGTGTAGCCCACGTGAACCCATATAAGGTGTCTGGGATTGTAGCCACATGGGTTAGAGGGGCAGCAAAATGGCAGCCAATATTGGTATTATTGAAATAAACATATGTCAGGGCGCCTGGGTGGCTCAGTTGTTAAGTGTCGGACTTTGGCTCAGGTCATGATCTCATAGTCCAAGGGTTGTAGCCTGCATTGGACTCTGTGGAGACAGCTCGGAGCCTGGAGCCTGCTTGGGAATTCTGTGTCTTCCCCTCTCTCTGCCCCTCCCCCACTCATACTCTGTCTCTCTCTCTCTATCAAAAATAAATAAACATTAAAAAAAATTTAAATAAAAAATAATATTTCACCTCACTTGAATTATGTAACATCACAAAAGCCACATCCATCTGAGATCATTATTTTTTTTAATGTTTATTTTTAGGAGCAAGACAGACAGAACGTGAGTTGAGGGAGGGGCAGAAAGACAGACACAGAATCTGAAGCAGGCTCCAGGCTTCGAGCTGTCAGCACAGAGCCTGATGTGGGGCATGAACTCACGAACCATGAGATCATGACCTGAGCCAAAGTCGGATGCTCAACCGACTGAGCCACCCAGGTGCCCCTGAGATCATTATCGAAAAGAAGTTAGGAAAGTAGTACTAAGAAATATCTGAAGACAAAGCCCAAAGTCTCGTTGGTATGTGGGTAAGGACTAATATACTGGTCATGGCCTAGGCCATGGCCACTGTGAAAGGTTTGAAAAAACATAAGGGTTCCTGAGTGAATTTCTATATCATAAAATTAGGAGTGGGAATCCTACATTGGGCCCTGCTTGGATCTTCCTGGGAATCTGCTTTGAATGGGAGTTATCCAACCCACTGAAGGGATATCGGTCACCTCGTTCCCTGGTCACAAGGTCAGGTTGGCTACTATATATAAATGCCTTGATTGAAACAAACAGATCACTCCACAATAAACATTTTTTAAAAAAATGCATCCATTATGTGGAGCTCATAGGAAAAAAGTAGTGACAGTGTCCCTGTTCGATGAGAAGATTGGGTGCCACTCATCTGAGAGTTAGAGCCATTCAGTTATTTTATGACCAGAGGCTGTGAGGATTGGCAAGCAGGTTCAGAAGATGCTGGACACCCTGCTGAACTATAACCCCCTGACCACTGGAAAAAACTAGAAACACATCTGCTCTGTTGCATCATTTTAAAGCAGTAGATGGAGCCAAGATTGTGGGCAGGATGTGTCCAGGATCTTCCGGGAAATCAAGGCAGATCTGTGGTCCTGAGTTGTTGCTCCATCCTTAATGTTTTTTGGACTTCGTGGGTGGATTTTCGGAACGGATTTCTAAGCTCTTGTCATTCAATAGCTTGGGAAGGCTTCCTGGAGAAGGTGCCTTAAAATGTGAGATGAAGAAGTATATACACACAGCTCAATGAATTTTCATGAGCCATGCAACCAGCACCCAACCAGCACATGGGATGTGACTAACAACACAGACCCTGTACCTTGGGCTACAGTGTAGTAACTACCACTTCCCTGAGGGGTAATTATTATCCTGAATTCTAACATAATAGATCGATTTCACTTGTTTCTCAACTTTTTATCAATGGAATCTTATGGGATATACTCTTTTGTGTTTGGATTCTTTCACTCAGTATTATATTTGCGATATGGTAGATCACACAACCTTACTGTTGTATAGTATTCGACTCTGTGGCTATATCATAATTCACTTACCCAGGCCGTTGATGCAAATTTGGTCACTATGCGTGGTGCTGTGGTAAGTATTCTATCTTGTGTCGTTCAGTGCATGCACGTTCACCTTTCTGCTGGGTACATTCGGGAGTGGAATTGCTTGGAGAGGATGGGGATGAGATAACTTCTTAAAACGCTGGGGGACGCTCCTTCAGCCCTTCAGGAAGGGTGTGTGCCCAAGCAGGTAGGTGCAAAAAAAGGGAGAGACATTGCAGAACGCTGAGACACCTGGGAAATGGAACATGTGGTGCCCATGAATCCTGAGCACGGAATGCTCCCTCTCCTGGGACAGCCTGCCTCTCCCTCCCCACCTCTCTCTGTTCTTTATCATTTGAATCTCAGCTTCCAGGCCGCTGTTTCCGGGGAGGCTTCCTGACTGCCTCTGCCTGGCTAGTTGTCTCCTCTGAGCTCCAGTAGCCTGCCATAATTCTCATTAACACAGCACTGCCTCCACTGCACGGCCATTGTTTGCTGATGTTGCCTTTCTCCTCTTTAGACTGTGAGTTCCTTGAAGGACAGATGGGTTCGGCTCCTGTGTCTTCCGTTTGTATCTCTGATTCTCTCTGCACTTTTTCTGTCCAGGGCAGCTGACCTCTGTGGATGGCCCCAAGAGGATGCTTTGCTTCTGGACCTGGACAGGAGAGGAGTCCCCTCAGAAGCCTGGTGGTAGAGGGGAGCGTGAGAGCAGGTGACTTTTCCCCTAACCCTTGCTCTGCAGGGCTGTGTAGGGCTGGCCACATTCCCCGCAGAAGGTCATAGCATCTTTCCAGCTTAGCAACTCTCTCACTTCAGGCCTCAGTGTACACACCGGAAGCTTCTAGCCTCAAGGTAATGCACTATCCTTGTGGTTCTCTGACTCTTCTACCAATCCTGTTTGGATTGTCCTGGTTTATGTATGCCATCTGCCGGGACCCTGTCTGACGCATGCATCTTATTTGTCTCTGTACTATCTAGCACACAGCCTGGGGTATGCTAGCAATCACTGAGGGTTTACTGGCTAAATAAATGGGTGAAAAAAACGGGAAAGAATGAGGATGGAGGAGTTGGTCAGAAGCCAATAGTGCAGGACCTTGAATGTCCTTTTGTGAAGTTCAGACTTTAATCCTCAAGACCAGGTGTTATAGCTTCAAGTGTGTATGGGGGCCAGGCAGGTCTAGGTGGGGGCTGTGCAAACCAGGAGGGGAGTTCTGCCTATATTATGCCTCTGCTATTCAGCACAGGCCCCTTAATGTTCTGCAGGAACCCACTATGGCCAGATCTTCTGATTTTTCAAGAGAAATCAGAATCCTGATTTCTGATTTTTTTTCTATGAAATTTCTGATGTTTTCATGTGAAATGCCAAGGTTTAAATGGTGTCAACGTTTCAAATTTTAGAACACTTTGCACTGACAAATAAGGGGAGCCATCGGGCGGTGTGAGGGGAGGAAGTGACGTACTCAGAAACTACGCAGCACCGTGAAAAGATATGTCCAATAAATGGACTGCAGTGGCAGTGGGCCTTTTGGCCTTGATCCCCAAAGCAGTTCAAATGTGCTGAGAATCCCTTACACTAAGAACACTAATCTTTCTCTATGATGATTATTTTTTTAAATCAGTTTTTAGTTCTAAAAATAATGTTTGGTGGATTTATCCACTTTAGTCAGGTTCCCAGCCACTTTCTCTATTTCTGTTTCAAGCTGGGAGCTCTGAGTTCTTTTGGGTTTTATCAAATTATACACTGTGCAAAGGCATCCATTTCACCAACAGATGGACTTAATGTGCATGAAAATACATGCCTTTTAAAGAAACTAAATTAGTAGTTCCACTTCTTTCCCCTTTTATTAAAGACAGAGTCCTAGGAGAGCTCTCTGCTATAAAGTCAGACTTTACAGACATCAGCAAAACGAGATTTATTTGGATGGAAATACGACAGAACATCAGACGCGTTCTTCGCAACACTGAACCTGCAGGTTTCACGTAGAGAGTCAGAGGAGTCTGGCCCCCATAAAAACAGAAGAGGGAGAGAAAATTTTTGAAAACTTTTAAGTCTGCAAGAGTCAGAAGTTCTCTTCAAAGAATGGGTCAAGGGCTCCCTTTGATCCTGGGCAAGATGGCGTGAAGATGTGGAAGCTGAATGCCGCGGGCGGGGTAGTGCATGGAGCCCTGGAACGGAGTCAAAGGACCTAGACTCTCATCCTGTTTGTCCCTAAGTCATCCTGCGACCTCAGAGAAGCTGCTTCTCCACTCAGACTGTCTGATTTCCCATTTAGAATCTTGGGGCAGTAACCCCACGAGATTATTCATAGAGGAAGGAAAAAGGAAATATGGTGAAGGAGAAACCCTTCATTCCCAGGCTTTTAATTGTGTTTTTATTTATTCTACAACAATAATGTGAGTGCATTCTGATTGTGAAATCTCAATCAATACAGTAGCAGAGCGAAAGTGCCAATTTGCTCCTTTTCCCTCCTGTGTAAATGTCATTTATCTATCTATCTATCTATCTATCTATCTATCTATCTATCTATCTATCTATAGAGAGAGGTATCTATCTATCTATCTATATAGAGAGAGACATATAATATAGACATTATGGTGCTTTCTTTTGGTCTCATAAGCAATTTGCTTGTTTTGCTGAATAAAATGTTCTATGCCAAAATATACAAATAAGCCACGTTCATTTGGATGGTTTCACAGATGCCACAGTTTGGATGCACAATGGTCTTTTTTTTTTTAAGTTTATTTATTTATTGAAAGAGAGAGAAAGAGGAGGAGAGAAAGAACCCCAAAAATGCTCCACACTGTCAGCATGGAGCCTGATGCAGGGCTTGATCTCACAAACCTCATGAAATCATGACCTGAGCAAAAAACTAGGAGTCAGACACTAACCTGCCAGAGCCACCCAGGCAGCCCTGGGTGCACCACGGTCTTTGTAACCATTGCCTACGAATTGGTGCTACCAATGCCTCGTTGCTACCAGTAAATGCAGTATTTACGTCTTTGTACTCATGTGAAAGTATTCCCCTGGGGTAAGTATCAAGAACTAAAACTGCTTGATCAAAGAGAATGCACCCTTAACATTTTTATAGATACTGCCAAATTGCCATCGGAACAGTCCACTGATGTGCATTCCTGCAAGCAGAATTTAAGAGCACGCTTTTCCCTCTCCCTCACTGACACCAGATATGATTTGCCTTTTAATTTTTGCCCATTTGAGGAGTGAAAAATGAACTCTTGCTGTCATTTTAATTAGTGCTCCCAGATAACTAGTAAGGTAGAGCAACTTTCCATGTTTTACTGGAGATTTCTAAAGATGAGACCTTCACTATATGTTAGAACAGCCACATAAAATGATGCTTGTAGTAGAAAGAACGGCCCCTCCTGTTACAACCAGAGGAGGGCTCTGGGAATGCAGAGGGGGCTGCTAGGACAGCCGTCCGAGTCCGATTAGGTGACAATGGCGGCATTTGGGTTTCTCTGGATGTCAGGGTAGGAGAGGATAGGGGTGAGGTACCCTACAGTAAGCTTCTGTCCTAAGCATACCCGTGAACCATCTTTCTGCATTGCTCGCCACTTTATCGCCATTTCTGCTGGCCAAGTACAGGTCTCCAGGAGCCCCCTCTTAGGCCCACTGCCAGATTTATTGCCCCATGGGCAGCTCAGGTGATGGAACTTTCCAGGCCTGTGTGATCTGGCTCAGACATAGCTTCCCAACCTTTCTGGTTTGGGTCCTTCAAACATCTTATGCTACAAATCAGGGCATTCATTTGTTCTTTAAACCATTTGTAGATGACCACCTACCAGGCGCCAGTACTGTGCTGGTCATTTGGGACACAGAGTCAAACAGGACAATGCCCCTTCCCTGCCAGGTCAGCTCCGGAACGCTTTTTGCTTTTGCTATGGATGCACCATGGGCACGGCGTCCGGGAAGTCCTTTTGGAGACCATGTACTCGTACAAAATCCTATCAGCTCCTGGTTGTATCTCGGTTCTAGATACTCTTGACACGCTCTTGACACTAGCTTGCTGACTTTCTTACTTGTCCTTCATCCTGGAAGTTTCTCTGGGCTGGGAGGCTGTCTTATTCATCTCTGCTGTCCTCAAAGGGCTCAGGAGTAGGCCTCTCAGATAGGGCTCCATGATTATTTGCTGATTGCTACTGATACAGAGGCTGATGTGCTCACTGAGCTGGCTGTGTGAATTTCTTCCTCTGAATTTAATATTTTATTTATTTTTAATACAGAAAGAGACAGAGCATGAGAGGGGGAGGGGCAGAGAGAGGAGACACAGAACTGGAAGCAGGCTCCAGGCTCTGAGCTAGCTGTTAGCACAGAGCCTGACGTGGGGCTCGAACCCACGAACGTGAGATCTGACTTGAGCTGAAGCCAGAGGCTTAACCGACTGAGCCACCCAGGCGCCCCCTCTTCCTCTGAATTTAAACAAATGGGACCTGAGAGCAGTGACTCTAAGCAGTTTCAGAACCAGAGCTGCATATAGAATCCCCTCTGGGAAGCTTTTAAGTCTTTCAATGTCCAGCTCGCCCCCCAGACCAACTGAGTCAGAACTGTGGGAAGTGAGAGTCGGGCATTCCTACTTTGCAAAGTGCCTCAGGTCCTTTTAACACGCAGCCTCCTTTGAAAACAGCAGTCTTCGAGGTTAGGTTTGTTCCTCTCTAGACTGTGCGTTATCAGCCTGAGGGGAGTTTTGCACACTGGCTGTAATATGTATAAAACGACTTTGCTATAATGTCTTTAGAAGGAAAACTTGGCAATTTTACAAAGAAGGATCAACTCATAAGAGCAAGAGTGACTTTACTGCAGACCAAAGTTCAAAAGTTGTATTTCATAAATGAGGACCTGACCTAAGGGAGAGCAATATTTGGCAGGACGAGGCTGTAAAAATTTACCAGCAAGCAAGTAAATAAAGGATCTAAGCACTATGAAGCCCATGGTAATAAAGAAATATTAGCCTGTTGCCTTTTACCAAAGACTAGCCCCCACGCCAACACTGCTGTTAATCCAGCACTATCTGGAAATGTCGGCCTGGGCGGGCTGTCCCCGATTAGATTGTGCCAAATGCCATCAGCCGGCTGTTGAGCCAGAAGGTAGTTGGAGAAGGGAGGGGAGGAGGAAGAAGGAAGATCGCTCCTAGTAAAATCCTGCTCTGACTCCCTCCAAGTGACTGGATTCATTTAGAAGGAGGAGGCAAAGTCCCATGGGCAAACCCCGAAATTACGTTCTGTATTTGCATTACATTCTGAATTTGTACCCTGTAGTGTGCACGTGCATACACTTCTCATTCTCACCAGAACAGTATAAATGCTGCACAAAGCACACTCAACTTTTTAAATCCACTTCCTGACATGTGCACATTCTCCCGACATTCTCTACCCTTGGCTCACTGACGGGTAAGGCGGGCGAAAAGGAATGCGAACTCAGTGGTCGGCTAAAACACATGGTAGCGCTGGTTGGTCATAGGAAGCAAGTTCTGGTTTTAATAAGAAGCACGGCCTCTCGGTACAGTCAGTGCCCTCATCCTCCAAGCTGATTCGGTTGTACAAGGAACACATTTACCTACAGCTGCTTTGAGCGTCACTGAACTCCACACATTGGGGGGCCACTGGAATGTTGTATTTGTGATGCACGGCCGACACTATGTGAGAACAAGTGGCAAGGAATGTTGGACACACACTTGTCGCTCTCCGCTCAGCTGCCCGATCCTGTGTTCCCTCAGACTTCACTTACAAATACGCATTCAAAGATCAACTTATTGGTAATTTCAAGATGGTGCCAACAGGGCATTAAACCCAATGCAGAGCCTTTCTGAGTGTGGGGCTCCATGCAACTGCACAGATGGCACTGAGAAAGTGGTCCTGGGAGCAGTGGAAGGACAGTGTGGGACAACCTTTCAGAGCGTGTCACGGCAGTTGATGTGCTGCTGTTCACACCTAGTATACCTGTGATTCCATAGCTGGGCATGTATCCTAATGTTATGATCATAATGTTTTCTAAAAAGCTTTATATTACCAAGCCTCTCAGGACAGAATTGCATAGAGCAATTAACAAGTAGATATAACTGGAATACATAAGGGCAGCAAAAAAGAATGATTAATTAATGGGCGTTTCCTTGGTGGAGTATTATGCAGCCAGCAAAATCGTGGATTTCAAAGCATGGGGAAAATGTGTCTGCTTAAGCGTAAAATGGAAAAACAAACTGACATGCTATGACATATGCAACATGCTCTGATGTCTCTCCATATATGTCTCCAAGTATAAATGTTGCCCAAATACTTTAGTCTCTGGGTGGCAGATTACGGGCACTTTCTTTATTCCACTTCCCGTTCCTTCCAAAATTTTTTTGATGAACATTTATTCCTTAATTATGTTTTGCTGCAGCCTGGTATTTTCGGAAGTCTGCATGACTTTAGGGCTTCAGTAAATGATGCAAGAGCTACCAGGCCATTTTGTGTGTTTTATACAGCTCGTGGTATATGCCATTTTTGCCTTTTTCTTAAAAGAGCATGGTTCCTATTAAATCACTTGGCAAGGGAGACTGAGGAAGAACTTAAGGGGTTCTTTGAGGAGGGTGGTTTGTTTGTTTTTGTTTGTTGTTTGTTTCGGGTCTGGATTTTCACGGATCTGTATTAGAGTAAATAAAAAGGGATTGATGATGGAGCACCTGGGTGGCTCAGTCGGTTAAGCATCTGACTTCAGCTCAGGTCATGATCTCGTGTGTTCGAGCCCCACATCGGGCTCTGTGCTGGCAGCTCAGAGCCTGGAGCCTGCTTCGAATTCTGTGTTTCCCTCTCTCTCTCTGTCTCTCGCCTGCTCACACTGTCTCTCTCTCAAAAATAAATAAATATTAAAAAAATTAAAAAGAAAGTGATTGATGATGACCGCTCTGAACTGACAGAAGCCTGAGTGGCACATAAAACCCATGGGGTGCAGACTCAGGAGCACCTGGGTCTGTAGCGAGTGTCACCTCTTACTACTGAGCCTCAGTCACTGCAGCTGTCGGATGGGGAGGTGCCCCTCTGTTCGCTACCGGGAGGGTGCTGTTAGGACACTGAACTAGGTGCTGTGTGCCAGGAGCTGTCCTGGGCAGTCACTCTGTGAAGTGTTGGTCATTGGCTGCACCCAAGGCCCCATATCACATATTCCTCTAGGGGATTAGGAGGCCAAGGTTTGGCAATTGGGATGGCAAATTAGTTTCCAAATATATTGCTTCCAGTAAAATTATCTTTTCAAAACAGTTCATGGTCTTTCATGTCTCAAAACCACAGAGTTAATCGTTCATATTTATAGCTTCCCAAGAAGTGTTTTTCTGTTTGTGTATTTGTTTTTAAAGTATTCCAAGAAAAATAAAAGAAGTTTCTGTCACAGTAAAAAAAAATTCTTCTCCTTTGAATTCTACAAGTGGTCAAACCTAATGACTAGAAAAAGACAACAGCATCTAGGGAACTTCTACTAAACATTGTAATCAGAGTAAGTCAAGCTTCTGTTCATTGTGTATTCATTCATTCATTCATTTGTTCACACATTCAGTGCAAGTGCCTCGACTAGGTACGGGGTCAGAAAGATGAACATGGTGTGATTCCTCTGCCCACCATCTCCCGCACCTTTGTTTTCTGGGAGGCAACATTAAACCAACAATTACAGCACTCTGTATACCATGAATGTGGGAGTTGTGGTTGGGGACACCAACTCTGGCTGAAGTCATCAAGGATGGCTTCTCTGAGGACAGAACTTCACTCTCCCACAGCTCTTTAGAGCTCTGGCACCTCGACCGCCACCACCACCAAGATGTAGACCGAGGCTGGCCCCACCCTGGCTCTGCACGGTTGGCCAGACAGGCAATCCAAAGATGCTCCTCTTACCACTGTCAGCCCTAGGGGCTAAGGCTTGGTCAAGAGGCAAAATGAAACTGAGTTTTCCAGATTCCAACTCTTGACGTGCCCATTGTAACTGAGACTAGCCTTTGCAAATGTGCTAATGGGTTCACCAGGCTATAAAATAAGGCTCTTGCTTGTGGGTGAGCATCTCTAAGAGACCAAATGAGTGAGAGGAATACCCTTTTTAGGTTACCCCACCCTGAATCAGAATCACTTGTACAATAGATTCCTGGTTATTCTTGCACACAACCTAATAGTTTTTAGAATCACTGATGCAAGGGAAAGAACAAGTCAATAGTCAAGAGTCATGGTTCTCTGGCATGGGCAAGCCATTTTACTCTTTGAGCTTTAGTTTCTGCATCTGTAATTTGGGACACAAGAAGAATACTTCTCTTGCAGAGTGGTGGTGAGTTGGACAGAGTAACATGGTGGCCTCACCTCATAATGATTAAAGTGACTTAACCATATTTACTCTTCATTATTCTTTTTCAAGACAGCGAATTCTCTTCAAAGAGCTCTTAAATGAATGAGTTTTATAAATTTTATAAATTCCTCAGGGGTGTATGGAATAATCTTTATACCTTCTGGTCCAAGATCTAACTTTGGAGGCGCTGTCAACATAATCAGTTTGCATTGAATAAAATATGTTTTAGAACTACAGTACAAAGAATACCAAGTCTAGTCTTGGAAGAGATGTGTAAACAAATAATTTCAATGCAATTTGAAAATAATGATGCTAGTCATAATAGAAATATTAAAATTAATAATAATGATTATAATTAACATTTTTGAGGCATTACTATGCACTCTGAACTTTGCTAAGTGTTTGTTTTCTCATTCAAGCCTCATTATTATCCCATAAGATGGGTAATCTTGCTTGAATTTTATGGATGATGAAACTTTAGCCCCAAGAGGTGAAATGACTTGCATTTAGACTGTATTTAGAAATACACTCAGAAGTAAGGAAGTTGAGATTCATATCCAAAGATGTCTGATTCTAAAGTTCTCCTTTTTCTATTGGTCTCCAGAGTCTCCAAGAAACTAATGGTTTGTGTTCACAAATTGTCAGATGTAACTCAGTCTGAAGTCCTTCGTCTGAAAGATGCATTAAGCAGTAACTTTCAAACTGTTTTTAAAATTTTTTAAACAATTTTTTCATATTTGAGAGACAGAGACAGAGTGTGAGTGGGGGAAGGGGAGAGAGAGAGAGAGAGGAAGACACAGAATCCGAAGCAGGTTCTAGGCTCTGAGCTGTCATCACAGAGCCCAATGCAGGGCTTGAACTCACAGACTGCGAGATCAAGACCTGAGCTGAAGTCAGATGCTCGACCAACTGAGCCACCCACACACCCAGAGCAGAAACTTTCAAACTCTTGACCACAGGGGCAAATTGATCTAACATCATGACCCAATCCATACACACACACACACACACACACACACACACACACACACGCAACATAACTTTATATGTTTGTGTGTGTACATATGTATGTGCATGCATCTTTATGGAACAACCCACCTTTACTCTAATGGGTTATTTTCCTTTCTTCCTTCTTTCCTTCCTTCCTTCCTTCCTTCCTTCCTTCCTTCCTTCCTTCCTTCCTTCCTTTTCTCCTTCTCTCCCTCCCTCTCTCCCTCTCTCCTTCCTTTTTTCCTTCTTTTTTATTCTTCCCTTTTTTTTCTTTTTTTCTTTTTTTTAATGTTTGTGGTAACCCTGTTGATTTGATTACTTACTCATGGGTCTGAACTATGGTTTGAAAACCCCACCTTAAGGAACAGGAGATTGAGAACAGCTTCTCTTCTCTAGTATGAAAACTATGGGCAGGAGAGGGAAAGCAATCTGAGAAAGATCTCATTGGTAAGCAGCAAGAAAAGTGGTTTACACCAAGGCCACTCCACTGCTAGTCTGGATTTTTTTTTTTTCTGTCACTAGGTCACCATTCTAAATGTGCTATAAACAGAGCAATCATTTTGAATCCAACAGCCCTAGATTTAAATCTGAACTCCAGCTCATCTAGCTATGTGACTTGAGATGTGACTTCATCTCTCTAATGGGCAACCCTTATCCCCTGGAAAAGGATAGTAATAATCTACCGAAGATGAACTGGTATTAAGGGCCAGCATCTAGTGCATATTAAGTGCTTAATTAAGGTGAGGTACCCAGCTAGCTGGGGGAGACCTAAGCTGGGGGTGATGAAGGCTGGGAGTCACTGTGAAGTGGGCATTAATGTAATCTCATGTATCCGCAGAATCCAGTGCCACCTGAGGATTTTAGGTGCAGAGATAGCACTTGTACATGTTTGTGTGGGATAGTGGAGAAAATGTTGGCTTTAGAGCCAAATGGACATGGCTACAAATCCCAGCTTTAGAGCCTTCTTCTACTCTCAATGAGCCTTGGTTTCCTTATCTGCAAACTGGGATATTAAAACCTCCTTCAAAGAGGTATTGTGGGGATCCATTGAGATATTTTTTTATATTTTCTTCTTCCTCCTGACCCAACATAGAAATTTTATGTATCTTTGGATTTTATTTTACCTTTATGTTATGAAAATTGTCAAATATACACAAAAGTAAAAAGACATGGCAAAATGAATCCCCGTGTACCCATTACCAAATTCCCAGCTTTCAGATGACACTGCAGCCCAGGCCGGCTTGGCAGCGGTTTCTCAAGAGGCCTTGGGTCAGTGGCTAAGCCACATCCACAACCCTGGCCCATGGAGACTGGCCCACAATAACTACTTGTTGTGTAAGGTTGATTTGTTATTCAGCAACAGAAAACTACCGTAAGAATCAAAGAGACTGATATATAGTAAAGCATCTAGTTCAGTGTTTAACACATGTTAAGTGCTCACTAAATGGTAGTGATATTTGGGAGCTGCAACGGAACAGGAAATCTTGACACTGTGGATAACACTAGAGCTGAGGAGCGTGCATCTGGTATCGGAGGCTGAGGGAGGGCGCTCCTGGCTCTGCCCTGAGAAGAGTTCACCGAAGAAACTGGGGTTTGGGTTTTATGGGACTGGGACGGATGGCAATAGGAGACAGGGTTGCAGTGACTGTGCTTTGCAGGGGACGCCTCACAGACAAGGGCAAATGGGGTGAGCGTGCTGTTATTGGAGGAACAGTGAGCTTTGCAGTGTGGAAGTTTACACAGACCACAAGGGACCTTGATTCACTCAAATATACGCATCCCTCGCTTTTCAAAAGTTTGTGAAACACCACTTTGCATTTCCAAAAGAATTACCCATGCTAGGACCTGCTTTCCATAGAAAATGGAAGAGGAGTTTTACATTTGTATTGCAACGAGCCTATATATAGTGCGCATCTGAGCAGCAAGAGCCTCCCCACCGAGCTCCTTCCCTGGGAAGTACACTCAGCACCAAGCCTCCAGAGCTCTGAGCTGCATCTGTGAGCATCTGTGCTTTATCTCGACTTACTCTGTTCACTGTTAGCAAGATGTGTCCTAAAGTACCAGAAAAGCCTAAGAGGGGTCATTTTTTGGGGGGGTCTGGGAATACTAAAAACTTTTCCTTATAAATCAATGGCAATCATTTCTTTACCTCATTTTGGCTTAGGAAAGCTTTCATAGGAATGCTCTACTTTCGGGGGGCGGGGGGACTCTAAAAGACCTGCATTTCATTTGAGGATGCTCACTAGAATCACGTACTCCGAGGACTAGAAAAGATCATAAAGATTAGGTAATTCTTTGCCCACGTCTACTCTTTTTCTGACAGTCTTCAAGGAAAGATTAATGTCGATATTTACTAAGTGCTTACCTAAGTCCATTTTCACTTACCTAATTGTTAAATAGACAAGGTAGGCAACCCAAGAGGTTTCATTGGGCCTAAGTCGTCTCGCATGGGGGTGCAAACCACACGCATTGGCTGGCGTTGCTTTTGTTATATAATAAAATCATGCTCCTCTTGAGCAGCTGGCATTTCCTTTAATCTGACAGACACTATGAATCATACATCCTTGATAAGCGTTTCCCACTTTGCTTTTAGCCTTTGGAAAACTCAGAACGAAATTTGTATCCTGGCTTCCTGCTATGCAGTGCTGGGGATCAGTCTTCCTCTGTCTTCTTTCAACTTTGCTAGCTATTTTGCTACTCTCATGATTTCTTTGACGATTTCCTTTGTATTATCATGTAGATTCTTTTAAGTCACTTCAGGTTATTTTAAGGGGGGGAGGGCAGGACATGGGTGGAGCTAGCATAAATGTATATAAAGGATCATATTAATTCTGTGGAAGTAAAAAACGAGGAAACTGCAGAATGAATTTCTATGTCTCTTAGTAATTCAGCAAATATTTGAGTACTTTCTTAGAGAATACAAGAAGGGATAAGAAGTTTTAGGAGAAGATGGTGGGCTACTTTTAGGATATGCAGATTTGGGGTCCTTCTGGACATAAACGGGTTCAGCACTGACTTGGTTATTTAAGTATGAAGCTCAACAGCAAGGTGGATTCTGGAGACAAAGACTTGGAAATAATCCACCCAGTGGCTGAAGCCAAGAGACAGACGGTTCATCAGGAGTGGTGGTCTAACCTCATATGAAAGCAGAAGGAAGAGAAAAGATATATGGCCTCTGACAATGCAGAAATGACCCCGTGACTGATGGCATACATATGCACACTCCCCATTCACCCTTGCAGCTCGCAAGTGAATTATGTAACACCATATTGACTCCTAATATGAAATCATATTCATGGATGTGAAATGTCAATTCATACTTAGCACTAGGAAATGCTTTCCATGATACATACTTTTTAAGGATTTATTTTCTTTTCCTATTGAGTTTCTAAATAACTTATTTTCCCCTGGTTTAAAAACAAAAATACAACATATTTGGTGTTGATGGGAAGATTTTGATTGCTCTAGGGTTGGTTTTTTTTTTTTCTGTGTTTGGCACATGCAAAATGAAGCAAATTCGTATTATGAAATATTATGTTTTCTTTTTTATTTTAATGAAATGCTTTAAAATTTAAGATCAGAGCTGGCTTACCACTATTTCCCAAGTAAAACACCATGAAGTACAAATATTACAAAGGATCTGAGTCTTCTTGTTAAGTAGTCTACACATTTACATGAAAAGAGGGTTTTTAAAAAGTTCCTGCATCCCTTCACACAGTGCTGGCTAATTAACCAATCATAAATAAAAGATGAAAGTATGTGAACCTCAAATCCTTGTGTTCTGGAAAAAATAGAGTCACAGAATAATTAAAATAAATTTCAACTAATGAGAACCAGAAACAATGACCAATGGAAATAGTGAAAACAGCTGGGTCTAACAGGTCAAAACTTCACAGAAAATGAACAATGGGTTATTCCAGCTTTGCTACCGTGGCTGCTTATGGCCTTTGCACTGGTTGAGTGACCGTTGGTGGGAGCATTGGGGAGCTCTTTTCTTCAGAGCCCACTCACTGTTTAAATGTTCTTTCAACTTCATTGGTTGAAAGGTTTTTTAAGCCTTTTCACCTGGCCTCCATCTCTCTGCAGATATGTGGGAATTCCCCGCTGGATTCCACCATCTTGAACCGGCCTGTTCCTCACTGAGCTGGGCGTAGACACTCCATCCACCGACTGCTATTGCAGAGCAGGGGACTGAGGTCAGAGTGTCTACATGACTTGATTGACCTGGAGGTAGAGATGGATCCATTTCATCTTACATGCTACTTGTGGTGGTGTCTATGGCTAGCAAAACCCACTTCTCTGTTCTAGGCATCAGGGTAGATACATTTTTCTAGGCTTCTTCAATTAGTTTGGGCCCTGGGGCTGAGTTTTTGCTGAAGGAATTGGGCAGAAATGATGTCCATGAATGCTTTTCATGCTGTGATGTGCACACACATCACCCGGAGAGCTTGTTATCATGCAGATTCAGATTCAGTGGGTTTGGGGTGGGGGCCCGTGATTCTGCATGTCGGTGAACTCTCAGGTGAGGCCAGTGCTGCTGGTTTCATAAACAATACTTCAAGTGTTAGGAATAGACACTAATTCCAGCCTGGCCATCAAAGCTTCTATGAACACGTCCACGATCTCATAACCATATCTGCATAGCTGGAAGCGAAGCACTCAATGCAGAGATTCATAAGTGATGGAAGGAGACGGGATTGTTGCATCATTGACCGAAGGAAGGAGTTCTGTTCTGTGTAGCTGCCTAACCCTGAGGGACTGTGGGTAGAGTGAGAGGTCACCTGTTACTCTGTTATGTCATCAGTGTCAGTGTGTTCTTGTTACCACAGAAGGGCTTATCCCTCTTAATAACTGTCTTTTTTTACTTTCTTCTTGGCTTAGGATTTTGAATTAACTTAGTAAACTTGCCAAATACCAACTGTGTACCAGGTGTACATCTAGGTGCTGGAGAATGCATTGATGAAGTAGGCAGAGTTCTTTCTTTAAGGGCTGGGAGGGGAGATAAGAAGTGGTTGGGTAATGTGTCAACAAAGTGTCAGGGCCCAAGAAGTTTGCTGCCTCTGCTTGGAAGGGAGAATGGAAGTCCCAGCTGCGGACATCAGGAAAGGATTTCTGGAAGTGATTGTATTGACATCAGCCTTGAAAGATGGATAAGGTTTGAACTTGTAGCGATTAGGATAGGGAAGAGCATATCAGGGAAGTTAAAAGGATGAAATAGCAGGAAAGTGCACAGGGAAGTGTGAGACCTGCCTTTGGGACCAAGTGTAGGATGGAGGATTGTATAAAGGAATGTATGGTAGGAGTGAAGGTCAGGGTTAGATCATGGAACACTTTGAATGACAGTCTGAAGAGCTTGGATTTTATCCTGCAGACGCTGGGGAACTCTTGGTGGGTTAAGCAGGAGAGCTCTCTCACTGGACACAATGAGTGGAGAGCAGAGGCAGAAGGTTCTGGAACCATGCTTTCCTCTCATCTGCTGCAGTAGTTCGTTCAGGTTTGAGATGCTGAGCACAAAGATTAAAGACAGGGAAATCTCCTGCAAACACTGCAAGGAAGAGAGGTCGCATCTTCCCCACCCTCATCCCCTCTTCAGAAATGTGGAAAACCAGGCTCTGAAAGGTGTGTCTTGCTTAAGACATTAAGCCAGGAGTCAGGTTAGACCTCCAGCTTCTTACTGCAAGGTCCACTTCGGTACAATGTTACAGCAGTGTCATAGGCATCCCCTAGGGCTGTCCTTGGCGAGCCTGCATTGAACTAAGTACAGGATAATTCATACCTTACAATTTGGCCATCATTGCACATTTTAATTTAAATACTTTTAGGGGCGCCTGGGTGACTCAGTAGGTTAGGTGTCCGACTTTGGCTCAGGTCATGATCTTGTGGTATGTGATTTCGAGCCCTGCGTTGGGTCTGTGTTGACCGCTCAGAGCCTGGAGCCTATTTCAGATTCTACATCTTCATCTCTCTCTGTCTTTCTCCTTTATTTATTTCTCTTGTTTATTTATAAATAAATAAATAAATAAATAGTTTTGAGTCACCTCAATTGGGAAATTTATCAAAACTCTGTTTCACTGCGTCCTGCCAACAGCAAGATTAAGACTCACTTTAAAAAACTACATTTCAGGGGCGCCTGGATGGCTCAGTTGGTTAAGTGTCCAGCTTCAGCTCAGGTCATGATCTCATGGTTTGTGGGTCTGTGCTGACAGCTCAGAGCCTGGAGCCTGCTTTGGATTCTGTGCCTCCTTTTTTCTCTGACCCTCCCCTGCTCGTGCTGTCTCTCTCTGTCTCTCAAAAACAAATAAAAAACATTAAATAAAAAACTACATTTTATTCCAAAGGGACTTCATCCAAACTTGCTGCTACTGGACCTAAGGGAGGGCTTAGGAAAGATGTATCTATCCCTGCAAAGACTCTCTTTGTCTGATGGCTGGACAGGTAAGAGCGATGAGGAATCAGCTTCTACCCTTCTTTCCCGTCCTCATGTTTCCCAGATCCCAGGTTGCAACCTGTACCAGAGGGGCCCTATAAACCAGTAAAGGAGTTCAGATCATGCACTCTTGCCCAGGGATGCCTGTAGAAAGATGCTTTTTCTGCAAGATCTCAGGATTGTACTGTCTAGAGGTGGCTAAAGGGAAGGCTTCTTGTATCTGTTGTCAGACAGGAATTTGTCTGAATCCTGTAGCTGGAGTGTCCTTGCCATATGATCTGGAACAAATGATTTTCTATTCCAGAACCAAAGTTTCTATGGTTTAAAATGGGGATGGAATTTTTCTGCCAGAATCATATGAGGGTTCTGTGAGGTCCCAGTGAGGAAGTTCTGAGCACGGTGTACGGTACATCATACCAAAGCTCCAATCAGAGTTGATGCTGCTATCCCAGCCCTGGGAGGTACTAACAGTAACGTTACTTCCTCCCAAAAACAAATCTGAACGTTTCAGTAGCCTCAGAATAATAAAGCTTTATTCCTCACTCACCATGCTGTCTATGTGGGTGTTCCTGGTCGGCAGGAAGCCTTCCGCATGGTGAGTCAGAGGCACAAACTCCTTCCACCTGTGACTTCCTTCTCTCTGGGATGAAAGAAGAGAGGATGGAGGAGGCATGCCTTGGCTCAGGAGGGAGACACATCACTTCCGCTGATTGGGGAGAAGCAGTCGCATGGCCCCCACAAGGAGTGAGGGGTGTGTGGAAGTGGGGTCACTAACATGGCAGCCATGTCCCGAGGAAGTTCCATGTTATGGAAGGGGAGCAGAAATCTCTGGGGAACAGTGAAATTAGTCGTCGCTACCGCAGGAGGGGGAATACTGAGGCAGGATTGGACTATGGACCCGGAGGCCACGTTTATAGAGGTGGAAACAACGTGTCAGATTCACATTTCTTTCCTCTTAGTGTCTTGTAGAGCTCATTCTGGCAGATTCTGCCCCATTTGGAACCTGGCTGTGAGCAAGAAAACATCTGTGGTTGGAAAGCGGGGGCAGTGACTCAGGCCTGTTTGGGACTCGGAGAGGATGTCCTTCAACCCTTTGCTCAGCAAACAACTCCCTCCCACAAGGATGTGAGAGGTCATCTGTCTGTCTACCTTGACACTTTCACCCAGTGACCTTCAGGGCTTCAGACATCTTCCCGGTAAGTTGGAGTGCACTCAGCACAGACTGTCCTTGGATTTGACCATAACTGACTCACTGAAGGTCTGAGTGAGAGGAATAGGCAAAAGCAGACAAACAGGCACTGAGGACTTTGCCATCCCAGACCTGTGTCGTGTAAACAAGCTGTCTGCTTCACAGCCAAGGAATGAGCCCGGACATGGATCAGATTTGGAGCCTTGACAGCTAATACCCACAGCCTTTGACTGTGGAGTACTGTGTTCAAATGGGGCACATTGCCCACAACCAGGGCACAGGGGAGAGGCAGGATAGTGGGGAAAGAATGCGGCTTTAAATCAGACACAACTGCTCCCTGCCGCTTACTCAGCTTTGTGACCTCGGACAAAAGTCGCCTATTCTTCCTCAGGCTCAGTTTCCCTGTCTGTGAAATTGACATAACACTATGGACCTCAAATGCTTTAGGACGCTGCTAGCACACATATACGAGTAATATTTCCCCTCTTGTTCCCTATACGTGGAGGAGAGAAATCTGTTATCTCTTCAAATGAATTAATTAAAGGGTAGACAGTAGCCGCCATTTCTTGAGCTCCTTCTCCTGAGGCACTTTGTTCTTGCAACACCGTGAGACAGATGGCATTATTCCTATTTCATAGATTTGGGCACTGAGACTCAGAGATACTTTGCTCTTTCTACTGCCCTGTCACTGAAGAGAAAAAGCGATAACAAAGCAAAAAGAATCAAACAAAAAACATATGGGAGGGAGGGGTAAATGTCAAGTCTGGAAGTCTGGAAAGTACAGTCTTTAATCTCAGTCTAGTCTTGGTTGTTAGAATTTTCATTATGATCTACTTTCCCCCTGTATCATTCATTTGCCTGTTCATTCACCAATGTATCTATTACTAATTAGTTATCAAACATTTTTGAACTTCTTAGGTCCTAGACTCTTGCTAGTTTCACAGTGTGGTTCCTAGACTGGAAGACTCAACATGGCCCAGGAGTTTGGTGGCTCAGTCGGATAGGCCTCCAACTTTGGCTCAGGTCATGATCTCACATTTGTGGGTTTGAGCCCCGCGTTGGGCTCTGTGCTGATAAGCTCGGAGCCTGGAGCCTGCTTCGGATTCTGTGTCTCCCTCTCTCTCTGCCCCTCCCCCTCCCATGCTCAGTCTCTGTATCAAAATAAATAAAACATTAAAAAATTTAAAAAAAATGCAGACTCTCAGGGCTCACCCCAGGCCCACTGAGAGGGAACCTGCACTTTGATGAGACCCCCCCAGTGACTGATAGCATATGCTAGGGATTGAAAATCACTCTATGGGTGCTTCCACCTTGGCAGAAATATTTATGGTGGCACCCCCTCTTCCCAGGACCCCTGTGTTCCTAGTCCATACAAGGAACAGTGGGACAGTCTCAGAACAGGCTTTGTCCTGAACTTTAGTGCCTCGGTGATTGTGTAGAGTCTGGGTAACCTCCACACCAGATATGAGGGGTACACCCTTGGCCTTGACAGAGTAGGAAGTGCCACAAAAATGGCTGCCACCGTAAAAAGTGTTTGGGGCCCTCTCATCCCCTTGTCATTCACTGCACCCAGCCTGTGGCCACAGGGCTACAGTTGATGGTGGAGAAGAAGTATCTGAAACCTGAGACCTCTCCACATGCTTTCCAGATACTTCTTGTATCACTGCAGTGCTCACAATTAACCCCCCATTAAAACCCTAGCATCAAAGTCGTTCACACAAGTATTTGTTAGGCGGGAGTAGGAATTCCATGACCTTAGGATAGCTCTGCTCCATCTATCCAACTGGGGACAGGGACTGTTTGTGGGGATCCCAGAGTCATAAAATATGGAAAAGCAAAACAGCCATCACTCACTTCCTGCCCCATATGAAAGAAGTTGGCTATCTAAGAGGCATCAACAGAAGATTAGGCAGAGGGGCCAGGCATACATTAAATTCATTCCCATGAACTCTCTTGGGAAGTTCTGACATTTCCCGTGTGGACCATCTGACATGTGATGGCAAAACCCTTGTTAAATTCTCATAATACTTTGGGTAGGCAGTGTCATGCCCATTTTCAGAAGAGCAAACTGAGGCTTGGAGAGACTACGGAACTTGACCAAAGTCACAGAGGCAATGAATGGTAGTGCAGGGCTACATTCATGCATTTTTCAAAACTTGGAGTGGGAATTTAAATCAGGGAAACCATGCACTTTTCACAACTAGGAATGGAAATTGACATTCAAATGAAAGAAAACATCAATGAGCCTCTGGAATGTATTCCATAGGCTGCTATTCCCCTGCCCCTTCTGGCAGGGATGGAGGGGTTGGGGGAGGAGGATGGGCAGAGTCAGTCAGACCTGGGGTTTAGGGATGAGCTTGGATATGCTCATGTCCTGATTCCAGTAAATTCAGAGCCATCCCACTGCTGATCTTCCTGACTTCAGTGGACACTGGGTGGACTCACTGTGGACCAAGAAAGTGACTGGTGCTGGATGAACTTACCATCTTAGTGTTTGCCCCACCTCCCACTCCCAGCCTGCAAGTGCTAATGGCAGAGTAAGCCTGGCCTGATTACCTGGCCTGCGGCACAGGCAGCCGGACAGACTAGTAGGGAGGCCTCGTCACCTGTTTCCCAGCTGGGCTCTGCCTCCCAAGGGAGCCTGGCTCGGAAGCTTAGAGCCTGTGTAGGACAGACAGAAGTGTACTGTGGGTCTAAGCTTCACAGTGATGGGCTGGCATCTTATTAACCACACAAGCACAAAAGAGTTGCTGATTCAACATTAAGCTGTTATATGTACTCTTCCTTTGGGAGCACAGAGTGGAGAGAGTACATCTAGAGATGGAGGGTAGGATCCCCCCTGCCCCCGCCTCCGTTGATTAGCTCTGTGAGTTTTGTCCAAGTCAAGCAATGTTTCTGATCTTGGGTGCCCTTGTTCAGAGGGACTTTCACATGAGATACACACTTGCCCTGGTACAGGTTCAGACTGTGAATGGGTGTTCAATTAATGATTGTGATGATTATTCCATTTTGCTACATGAAGATCACTTGACTATAAGCATTCTATATTCACTTATATTTATCACAACATTTTCCATTCTAAGTTGCAGAAATCCAACTTCAAACTAGCTTAAGCATAAATGAACAAATGAAATTTTATGTATCTGGCAAGTCCAAGGATGATCTACTTTAGGGCTGGATTCAGGGGTTGCAGTTGTGACCTCAGAGCTCAGCCTCTCTTTATTCCTTAGCTCAGTGCCCTTCTGGGTATTGGTTCTATCCTCCGGGCGGGATCTGGCCACCAAGACTCCAGATTCATGTTTTCTAGTTTATTAACTTCCAATGCCCATTTATCAATCCAGGCAAGACTTTGATTGGCCTTGTTTAGATTAGATAAGTACCCTGGCCCAGACACTGTTGCTAAAGGCACAGACCACTCAGATTGGCTGATCTGGAGTCACATGACCTACCCCCATGCTCAGGAAGGAGATGCTGGTAGATGTGGAGATGGTAGCTCTAATGAGGTGACAAAGAATGAAGAAGGGAGTGCTAACAAAGGCAGGAAGGATGCTGGGCAGATAAGAAAAAAGTCTATCCACCACTGCAAGAGCACTAGAGGAAGCAAGTACTTGCTCCTGCTTCTTCCTTACGTCTCACTCTGAGTCAATGTTAGTCCCAGGACGGTTGTTTCTAAAGTTGTTAAAGTGAAAGCTGTTGGTCTAGAAATATATGTGTCTTCCTAGCAAAGTAAAATAACTGAGGGAGGAGCTGAGGGAAGGGAAGAAGCTGAGTTGTACAAATCTGAACTGTAAGTACACCCCCCAGGCTATGTCTGTCACTTTGGTTTAGAACACATGGAGCTCAGGGCAAAATTTCACTCAACCAGCTGGGTATCATATAGAGGATGTCCTTTGCTCTGCTTGCTTTTAGATCAATGCCATGCACATCAGGATGGGTGGTATGTGGGATGTGTTCTCTCTTATTTTGAATGCCTCCTTTATTGGTTTTACTAAAACTTTCCTAAACAATGACAATAGCCACACACCCAAAGCCAAGCCTCATGACCCAATGTCACATGAATAGATCTTTGGCCTTATGAGCTTTCACCTTGCCTGTTCTTTCTTGGCCGACACTCATGTGCTGTATTAGTGTGAAGCTGGGCAGGTCAGGATTGGCTTTTTTGCAAGCCAATAAGGAAAAGGCCATTATGTTTCTTTTCTACCCTTGTCAGTCCTCTGTGGTGGTAGGAACCAAGGTCTTCCTTAGGAGCTTTTCTTTAGTACTTATTTCATTTGTTTGACAAATGCTTGTTGAACACCTGTTTTGTGTAACAGGCTGTGTTAGGAGATGAAGTGCACATGTGTAAGCCAGATGTGCATCGTCCTTCATCTTTTCACTCTGTTTCTTCCAGTCCTCTCCCTGGTTTTCCCCCACCTGCCAATGCGAAAAAGGCTTCCAGCACCTCTTTACTCAGGATTCCTAAGGGGAGATGGAGGAGGGAGATTGCTTTGCACATCTTGGAGCAAACAATTTACAACATTCTCCTGAACTATTTTCATTCCTCCAAGTTGGTTCCTGTATGTGGCCATATGCTGGGATCATGGGTTTTCTCTTTCCATGTTCCCAAGCTTTGTTGGTCCCAGTTTTCTTCATCTCAATACCCACTCCCCTCTCCCCCTTCCACATGTTTATCCCTTTCTCTTTTGTGAAGTAGAACAATTCATCTCTGCCTCAACTTTACCTCTAATCCTTTCCATGTAAATGACATCATGACAAAACAAAAAAAAAAGGGTCCTAATTTCCGGGATGTGCACTCCTATAAAGCAGTATTAATCTGTTATCAGGCCCCAATCAGAACCCAAGGGCCATTGTGGTATTTCTCAAGTGTGAACGGGGAGCCCCTACCCCATGATGCTGGCTAAGAATTAGAATTCCGGGACCCTATCCCAGATTAACAGACGCCGAATCTCTCTGGAGAAAAGTCATGATTCTCAACTCTGGCTACACAGAAGAATCACCTGTAAAGAATTTTTAAAAATGATCCCCAGGGAATTCAGATATGTAGCCTGGTTTTGCAATCGTTGGGGTAGAAGTACGTGCATTGTTCATAAGCCACTGAAGTGACTCATATACAGCTGAGCTTTGTGTTGTGGGGATACACAGGAGAAAAGATCATTTCCCACTGGAGTTAGGGGATCGTGGAGTGAGGAAAAACTTCCTAGAGTAGGTGAGTGGTATTTGAAGTGGACCCGAGAAAATGGATGGGGTTTTTATCAGTTGTGGACCAAAAGGGGAGAGCAGACCTTTCTAGTCACTACTGTTCACCCTCCAAGTTATTTAGAACAGGTAACGACAGCCCAGCTTGGAGCACAGATTTAACCCTGAAATTGCATGGTCACCATCAGCTCTCTCAGAAGGTGCTGGGGCAGGAATGTGCAACAAATCAGCTGAGGCCAACACAGATAACGAGCAGTCACTGTGCAGATGGGCCACTGATTGCCTTCCTCAATCTAATGCCTATTTGCTTAACTAATTTCAGTGAGGGTCCCTATTAAGGGCAGTTAACACTCCAAAATGCTGTTTGTTGAGCCTGCCAAAATGATAAGTGATGGAGGTATTTACTCTTGTTCTCAAGGCTGATGTTCAGAAGCTTAAAACACAATTTTGAAGTGGTTGGCTTTTAATGAAGAGACTAGTCTGGTCTATAAATATGCCAATGGTTTGGAAACAGAATCACTAACACTAAAGGAAGTCCACAAATGCTTGTTGGCTTATAAAGGATTTGCTTGATTATAACCACAAGGCACACAGAAACACACACAATACCTACTCAGACGCATACATTTTTTTGTATCAACATACACTCTTTAGATCAGTGTTCTCCTATGCTTGGCTCTGAGTTTACAATTCAAATGTTTTATTTTCCAGCATGAGTGAATTACCCATGCCTGTGTTCAACAAAGAAAGGAAACACCGGGATTGCAGGAGACATTAAATGAATGAGAGATTGTAACTCCAAACACATATCCTCTTAACATGAGCAAATGCTGGCTTTCCTTGCTCTTTCCCACTCTGATTCCAAATGTGTATACCCATGGAATTTGCCAGTTCTTGGGTCAAGGGGACCTCTCCCCTGCTGAAGTACAAAACCATTAAACAAATATTTCCTCTATGTTTGTGAGTGGCCTGCCTGCCTCTTCAGTGGCACCAAACACATTCTTTTATGTTAACAATGAAAGATTGTCTGTGACTCCTTGTAGGATTTTAAGAATCAACCAGTAGACTCCTGCATGTTTTGAGAGCCCCAGAACCAAAACTGGAGAGGTGACTTTAGGAGACGGTAATAGTCACATAATTTATGTCCAAACCAGGACCTTTTAAGAGTGAAAGGATAATAATTACACCAAGACTATAGGTAGGACACTTGGTCTTCTCAGCAAAAACAATAATTGGTTATAGTTATTGAGCTACTGCTGTATGCTAGGGATTTAACTCTTCATTGAATAATCCTTCTATTTAATCCTCAGAGTGACTTTATTTAATAGATATTGCTATTCCCATTTTACAGATGAAGAGACGAAGTCTCAAGGAACTCATGTAAAATGGCTCTTCAGTCATGCCCTGGTTAAAGCAGACATGAGTAAGGATTTGGACTGAGGTCTGTCTGACTCCAACGTGCCCACACTTTGCACTGTACAGTTTGGATTCTCATCCTATAGTTCAATGTCATCTTCTCCTTCTCCTACTCCCTCCTCCCTCCCCCTCCCTCTCTTGCTCCTCTTCTCCTCTTCCTTCTTCTAACAAACTGGGTTCTAAGGAGATCTAGGTTTCTGGATAGCTGCCATATATGCTTCTGAAGGGAAGGAGAAGACCAATGGGGAGAGCCACAGGAAGAGCAGAGTCATCTTCTTGGTTAAGATGTTGGGCAGCTGAATAGAATTTCATTAGGGGGAGGGCTTCTGCTGCTGGAAAGAAAGGAAAAAAAGAGAGAGAGAAAGAAAGGAAAGGAGAAAAGGAAGGAAGGTAGGAAGGAAGGCAGGAAGGAAGGAAGGAAGGAAGGAAGGAAAAAAGGAAGGAAAGTTTCTAAAATTGAAATCCTTTGTTTCGAAATGGTAAAGCTGAGCTCCAGAGAGAGAAAATTCCTTACCCAACATCCCATAGCAAATTGTAGAGGCAACAATGATCTGGAAAATCCACATCTTTTGATTTTCACTTCATGATCTTTTTGCTACACTTTGCTATATAGGAAATACACTTTGAGAAGATATTTTGTTGGTCAAAGCTATTTCCATATTTCATCTCATCTTGACAGTGGCAGTGAAAACTGTTTTTAAATATTGATTGAGGAAAGCTTTCACAGATTTCAGATATACTATGGGGAAATGTGTGTATGTTGAATTTTGTTGTGTTTCATGGTAAAAAGAAAGGTAGTGTTACTGATTTTTTTTTTTTTTTTTTTTTTTTTTTTTTTTTTTTTTTTTTTACCACCATGGTCCTGGACTATCTAAAGAAAATTAAGTGATTATAGTTTCAGGTTGGAAAGTGAAGAAAGCTACATTCATTTTTCAGTAAAGTAGGATCAGGGGAATGGGGTTGAAAAGGAAGCCACAGTCAACTGTAGGCCATCCATACTGGACAGCCACTTATGCTCCTGAACAATGAGATGAGGCACTGGGGAAGCCATGGGCATGGCATTTTCTTCTCCACCTTGAAGTTATCTTCCCAGTCCTTGCTCCTGAGCCTTGACTATGGTGTCTTTGGGAAGTAGGAAGAAAACCAGTTGATAAGCCCATTCTCTAGCACATTCCTCCAGACTTTTCCAGATACTCTGCAATTTGGGTTAGATGGTCAGGTTATGGGGTTCCTGATCTCTGCTGCCCATCAGCTCTGAGCTCTGTGGGTGACGCTTTGCTCTGAATCTTGGTAGAATATAAAAACAGTGGCTTCCTGAATATATATCCAGGAATGTGCTAACTTAAAAATCCTTAGTTTTATTCTTCTATAGGCATGCATTTTAAGAAATTCAGGAGCCAATAGGTAAAGAAAGGTATTTCAGAATGGGAACAGATACAAACAGTGGGAAAATAATGAATGAAGGGAGAAAAAGATAATCGTATATCCCCCCAAGAGATGATCTGTTACAACTATTTATTGAGTGACATGATGAACAGGTGATTTCATGCCACTCTTCAGAACTTATCTATTGCCCAAAACCATGAAGAAAGAAATTTATGCATATGTACTCTTATGCCACAGTGGAATTTGGCTGGCTCTATGGGCACTCCTCAAGAAAGATCACCTTTCCTAAGTGGTTCTGGCTGTGGTTGGGAGCCCCAGAACATTTCAGTCCCCAGGGATCTCTCTGAACTTTGCAGTGGTTCACTTACAAATGTAGAAAACAAAATCCATACTGATTCCTCAGGTGGAGACTGAGAATTCTAAAGAAAGTTCAATTCAACAAAACTACTTTAAATTTTCAGGATTATGGAAAAATGGCTAGGCAGAAGAAAGGAGGGTATTTCATTATCTGCTGCCTTATAGCTAACCTGTTTGTTGGTTTCTCATTATTGACCTTAAAATATAGCAATTATATGTGTACATAAATAGTATTATATATATAATTTCCAAGAGGGCTACAGGAAAATCTTGCAAGACAGTTGTGGAGCAGATGCAAACTAATGGATTGGAAATCTGAAGACCTTGATTTTGGGACTTGATTTGATTACTTACAAAATCACTAAGTTTTGGTTTCTTCCCCTATAAAAAGGATTATACCTACCTCACAGATATTGTTGTAAAAATTAAATGAGATAATGCATGTAGTGATGTATTATAATTTGTTATTAGATATGAAAGAATCTGATGTTTTTAAGAGAATCCGATCCTTGTAACAAATGGTATATTCAGACAATGCCAGCGTAACAGATCTTGAAAACAGATCTAATATATAAATTTATAGGCGCACAGTGTTACCTAGCAATGGAGACTTATGATAACCTGGAAGGTCATCTTTCGAGACCAAAAGGTCAGAGCTGATGACAAGGACCAGAGTGGACTCTATTTCTTATCCAAGCATTAGAAAGTATAGGCTGCATTTCCTGGAAGGAAGATGTGCTCTTCCCACCCAACTGTGACTAGAGGCAGGCAATGAAAGTGCCCTGATATTTGCACAGGGCTTTTTACAAGGAGTGTCTGGTCAAGTTGACTTGCATTCTATTCAATGCTTTAAATGCCCATTAACGTTAATGCCTTTGTTTCCAATGAGGCTATTGGTCCATAGAATAAGGACATACTCCCCTTTGAAATAAAACCTTAATCCTGGGGTGCTGGGTGGCTCAGTTGGCTAAGCATCTGACTCTTGATTTCTGCCCAGTTAATGGTCTCCTGGTTGTGAGATTGAGCCCTGTATCGGGCTCCAAACTGGGCATAGAACCTGTTTAAGATTCTCTGTATCCCTCTCCCTTTGTCCCTCCTCCACTCTTTCTCTCTTTCTTTCAAAAAATAAAGGAAAGAAAGAAAGAAAAAGAAAAAGAAAACCTTAGTCTTGCACACAAAATTCACTGAAATGATGCATTCATGTTTTGTTTTGTTTTTTTAATCATCCTAATAATAGATGGATACTATTTTCAAGTGTGGATGATTAATCTGGTGTTCCTTTAATGGTGCCTATGATCAAGGTCCTGTGTAATGGTGACCCAGCTTCTTGTATCATTGGCCTTTGAGGCGCAGAATCAGATTTCATCTTTTTAAAGAACCCAGAACTCTCAGAAACTATAGAGATGGTTTGCCCTAGTTCATTTGTGTAATCAAGAGGAGTAACTGAAGGTTCCTTCTTCCAAGAATTCAGATGCCTGGATTTCTGGAAGCACAATAGATCAGAAGAGAAGGGATTAGTGGGCTGCTTGCTCTTACTGAGCCCACATCTTACTGACCTTTTGGAATGTGGTTTAAGGGCAGAGTAGAGGGTGCTTCTGCCTGGGGACCTGCAGACTCCACACTCTGCAAGGAGAAGGATTGAAGGATCACATCTGTGTTATAAACTCGTGTTTCCTCAAAGCCCAGCAGCTGGGACAGGGTAGGCACTCATTAAATATTGAATGATTGGATAATAAGTGAAAGCTTTTCTGAATAATTCTTAAAGATGACACCCCATGAGTAGGGTAGGGAATAGAAGGCACTTATGTTAATAGAAATGTATACTGTGTTTCCATGTCTTTATTTCATTCCACTTTAACTCAACTAGAGGGGGAGAGAGAGAAAGGGTGGGGGAGAGAGTGATATGCATGTGATTCATATTGAATGGATAAGGAGGCTGGGGATCATAATGTTCAAACTCCTCACTCAAGGTTACAGCTAAGCAGATCCCAGTTTCACACCTAGGTCTGTCTGAGAAGAAGGAAAGCCAGCCGGGCTGATCAATGCCCACAGTGTGGAAGTAAGGAGGTCCACATTCATGAAGATGGGAAGTGAAGTGGGGATGTAACTAGACATCCAGTGGAAGGGCAGTCATGGCATTTTTTTTGTTGCTTTGACATCTGGGTCACACATCTTGAGAAGTAGGGTTTTATTGTACTTGTAGATGAAATTTAAGTATCCTCAAGATCTCTCACTGGTGTTTTTGCAGGTGTGAAAACATTTCTTGGCTGCTTAGTATACATTTAGATGCTAGTAGAATATTCCACGTGTGTCCTGTTATGTAATCCTCATAAGACTCATTCCCAGTCAGTTTCTAGTGGATATATAATTTGTCAGGAGTGACAAAGGCTCTGGAGACAAAGAAGTCGGGTGAGAGTGAGCGTCAGCCTGGAATGGTCAGGACAGGTCTTCCAGATAAAGAGATATTTGAGCAGAAACCTAATGAGGTATGGGAATGAGACATGGACATCTAGGCAAAGAAGGATCCAGATAGAGGAAATAGTCCAAGACCCTGAGGCAGGAGCACACCCTGTGCTCTTGGAAGAGAAGACAAATCAGTAACAAAAAGCTAGAGGGCAAGAGGGAAGTTAGTCACATCTGTGAGATGTAAGGGACTGTGTGTCAAAGAACCTAGTGGAATGGCTGGCATACAGCAGGTGCTCAATAAATGAGAACTGTGGTTATGATGTTTATTATCCCTGTACTCATCTTATGATGAGGCACCTTGCTTCCTGAGCACAGGAACTCAGGCTCACCTTTGCATCCCCCTAGATACAAGAACAATGCCTTGCACTTAACACACAGTCCTTAAACATTCATCTGCTTGTGAAAAAATAGAATTTAATCTTTAAATTAATAATCTTTGTTTGTTATAAGAACAGGCAGGAATAAGTGCCTGGATGGACTGATAAATCATAAAGACAAGTTAGTCTTTCTACCAAAGAGGCTTGGGTTTCTCTAAGGCTTCAACGTTCCTATTTCCTTAAGAGGTGGAATGGAGAGTTTTGTTTTGTTTTTTCCCTTCCCTAGCCCCTGGTTGAAGGCAGCTCTGTGATGGGGTTTCTTTATAATTGGACGAAGGGGTGCCTGGGTCAAAGTGACAGCCAACTTGTGCTGCTATTACAACACATTACATAAATAACTCTATATAATTGCTACCATCCATCAATTTGGGGAGATCAGTGGTGAGAGACGCTGCCAGTTTCTTGGAATGAAAACTAAAGCTGCAAATAGCCCATAAAGTCACACTCGCTAATCAATGCCAGGGTTTTTAAGGGAGGGTAAATTGGTCTAGTCACCAATTCAACCTTGAGTAGGATTCCCCTGTGTATCCTTCATATTGCTTTGCAAGACTTTGCCCAATCCTCACTTAGAATGTTTTTTTTTTCTTCTCTTTCACCGACTTTTATGTTTTTTTAATCATGGTATTATTCTTAGCCCTGCCTTCCTATAGAAGCAGGGAAGCTTGCAATCTGAAGCCTTTGCTGAGCTGGCTGAGGACAGTTAGGTTTCCAAGGGATTTGGGTTAATCTAACCACTATAGGCAGCTGGACAGAAAGAACAACCTGGCTCCTATGCAGATTTGGGGAGTTCTAAATGTCCAGCTCTGGTCTACACAGGTCAAGTTAATCTGATTCTTTCTTTATTCTTTATTTCATTCTGGGTTGGCAGAAGACTAAAAACCAATCAACAAACAAACATCAGACAGCAGCACTCAAGAAGTATGACATTTGCAAATGGACAGGATTCTCAATGATCTCATCTTGTGCTTGACCCCATTCAATTTAATACCCTGGGTTGTAGGCACCATGAGGCAGAGGCCACCTAACCCCAGGTCTGTGACAATGTGTCTGGCACAAAGTGGCAGAATAATCGTATTGAACTGACCCTGAAATAATGAAGTCACACTTTCGGTGACTGAAAATGGAATTGAACAGGCAGCCCCCACAGCTAAGTCTCTTTTGGGCAGAGATAAATGGTCAACAGCATGCTTGCAATAACCCAAGAAACTTTGGAAACTATTAGAATGTAGGAGCCTTGATTACCTCCCATGTGAATGGACCACAAGGTCTTCTCAGGGGTGGTGACGGGGGCTAGTGTGTATGCTAAAGAGGTGTGCGTTACAGACACAGCCAAGAACTTTCTGCTGCCGGCACAGAGTCTAGTTTTCTTTCTCCATGAGGAGTTTGCCCCTTTTGTAAAAATTCCCCTTTCCATCAGAATATTCCTCTAGGTGGGAGCCCCCCACATCAGGGCAAGATGCAGGGCCTGTGAATTTCCTTTTGCTTCACTTTTCCTGCTCTGACTGGATCCCACAGTTTGTGCCAGTGAATGCTGGATGTTCTTCAGGATGTTAGACTCTATTATATTAGGCAGGAGTACTTTTGTGAATAATTAGTAGGAAATTAAAGGATTCAAGGGTGATTTGGTGTTTCCAGAAATCTTTAGAAGTTCTTTGACAGGGGAAAAAAATAAGTAACTCTTGCTAAAAACCCTCAAGCCAAAGGACATTGTTCTTTTTCATGGAAAATTGCTACTTACAAGCATACTAGAAAATGTGTCATGCTTTTGGGTCAACAGACACTAAGCATTTACATTTTCTTGGGCCAAACAAGAAGTTGCCAGTGATGGTTTTACCTTTTCTAGGTGCTAATGCAAAGGGCTAATCCCATCAGTAACTCTCCCTTCCTGGCAGGCAGTGGACAATAACAGCAATGATAGTGGTAGCAAGACTACCTTCTCTTTGAGTGGCACTCTATGCTTTACGGAACTTCATTTGTTTGCATGATCCTTTGGTCTTCATCACAAGCCTGCAAGGATGGTTGAGGAAGGTGCTTCAACGGAGATAAAGGAAGCTGAGGACCACAGGGTACATGGGAAGTGACTTACTCAAGGTTTCATAGTTAAGTGACAATGCTCACTATCTCCCTATTTTTAATAGGCAATGCTCACATCTCCCTATTCCTTATAGCAGAAATTATACTATAAGAGGGTCTCTGAGGAAAGAAGGAACAAGTCTTCTCAACTTTAATTTCTGTTCAGTGCTTGGTTCAATTTGGAGAGAGATTCCCGGTGCTCCCAGGAGTCTGTCATAGCATTTGCCCAACCCAGAACTAAACAAACAGGCAAACAAACAAGAGCCCAAACCCAAACAAATAGAAGAACAAGCACCATCTTGGTTGACCTTGTCTGGCCCACTTGCTTTGGGGCCCAGTTCCCTAAAGGAGGCCTTGGCTCCATGTCCATCACTCCTTATCTCAAGCTTGTCCTGTGCCACCACTATCCATGGTGAACACTTCTGTCCCTGGGGCTGCCATCTACACAGTCTGGCCTTAAAGGCCCTCTCTCTGCTTGGCTAATTTGTTCTTGAAGACATCACTTCTCTGCTGGGTTTCTCACTTTTGTGCCTTTCCCACCAACTGTTCCTGCTCTACCTCAAGGCCTGCACCTTCTTTCTTTTGATGACACTTTTGGTCTCTTTGCTGTTCTTTTCTCCTCCTCCACAGTCCATCTTCTCAGCTTTCCAGCATCTTCCTAAACATGCACCTGCTTTCTGATTCCCATCAGGTAAGGTTAAAACCTATGAAGTGTGGCATTGGGGTCCCAGTCAGCTAACCCCATCAACCTGTCTTTCACCATTTTCCTGAATGGAACTCCAGCCACACTGTCCCGGTCACTGCCTTCATTATCTTAACTGCACTCCCCACCTCTGGGACTTGGATCACACTATTCCCAATGTAGAAATCTAACAAATCAGCTTTCAAGGATTATTGCAAGTGCTGTCACCTCCAAGAAAACTTCCAGTCACAGCTCCTCCAGAAAAAGAATCCTCCCCTGACAGCTGATGTGAAGGCCTCTCTTGTTTGCAACATTTACTAACGTATCCACCCACGTTAGGCTGTGAGTTCCCTAAAACTCAAGACTGGCCCTTAGTCATCTTTGTATGCCCTTCATCTGGTATAAAATAAACACTCAAAGATCTTCTTTCAGTTGGATTTGACACTGTATGAATTATATTTTGATGGTTCAACTATTTATACCCTCTCCTCCATGACAGAGTTATCAGAGAACATTAGAATATCCGTATCTGGCTGGTTCATATTTATTTGTCAAGGGTAGCAAGAAATAAAGTAGAAAAATGGATACTGGACTTGGGGTGCCTACCATTTGTGGACCCTCAACTTTTGGAAAGGGCTGAAGGAAACACTGGCTGGAGGAAAATGGGGCTAACTCGAGGGGGCTTCTAGGAAGAGAACTGGGGTGCTGATGTTCCCATATATACATACCAGTGGTAGCATTGGTGGAGTTATTCTCAGAAAGGTAAGAGGTGGTGCCTTAGGATTGGGAACTTTATTCCTGTTCTGTTATCCCTTGGGCAACAACCTTGGGCAAGCCCCTTATCTCCTCTGAGTTTTGGGGTTAATTATGGCTCTTTCATAGATTGTTTTGTGGGAGTGGTCTTTAAAAACTTGGACTGGGCCTTTAAGCCAAGGAAAAACATTGAAAACATTTAAGACAGAAAATGAGTTTGGTAAGTTGGTAGAAGCAAGATCAGACACTTTGAAAGGCTATTTACCTAAGAGAAGTAAAAACATATGTTCACAAAAGACCTGTAGAAGAATGTTTCCAGTGGCTTTATTTATAGTGGCGCAGAACTGGAAGCAACCCAAATGTCCATCAACAGGAGAATGAACAAACAATGGTATCTTCATGCAATGGAATATTACTCAGCAATAAAAAATAAACTATCACTATATGAAACAATAAGGATTAATCTTGAAAACATGTTGAGTGAACAAAGCCAGACAAAAAGAAAGAGATACTGTTAGATTCCACTTACATGAAATTGAAAGTCACAGATTGAACCTTCACCAAAAGGTATGGGATGATGGTTGTCCATGGGGCTAGAGATGGGAATTGACTGGTAGACAGAAGGGAATATTCCAAGCTGCTGATAATGTTCTCTCATTCTTATTTGATGTATTTATTTTGTGAGTGTCTGCATTTGTTAAAACTCATCTAAGATCTGTGTAGTTCAGCTTCTGTTTGTCAACTAAACAAAAAATGAAAATCCTGAGACAATTGGACAGATTCATTTTAGGCCAGACTTGGGAGCTGGTGCCATGGGGAATTCATAACGCTGACAGACAGTAGAGCCCCAGGGGCAACTTCTCTGCAACCTAGTAGTGTCAAGGGAAGTTTCTAAGAGAAGACATTTGGGATGAGTTACAAAATATAGAGAGGAATCTCCCAGATGGACCAGAGATTAGAGTTTATTTCAGAAAGAGAGAAAGGAATAGCCAGGGCTGTGGATTGAAAAGAGTTCGAAGTATCTGAACCTGAAGGTGGGAGGATGTAGTAGGGGAGCAGATCAGCACAGGAAGTAGAAGATGAGGCCACAAAGCCATCTTGAGTGAACCAAGGGATGGCAATCTCAGCTGCACAGCAGGGCAGGGGACACAGGGGACCAGATCTCAGAGGAGACATCTGCAGACAGAATTTGGGAGAGTGGTAAGCATAAAAGGAATAGTTAAAACATTTGGGAATGGATGAGTTGACTCACAGAGTTGGAAAAACACACTATATACTAAGGTCAGCCAACCTAGCCTTTGGCCTGAACTCAGAAGCCGAGAATGGACAGTTGGCTTCGGGTGTAGATGGATAGAAAGAGAGATCATTCTTTCTTCCATGAAGTGTGTGGGGAAAATCAAACATGGTGGCCTTTCTTTCTGAGCTGTGTGATACTGCCTTTGTTCAGGAGATCTCCCATGACAGAAGTTCGTATGCTGCGGTATTGAGCTAAAGGGACTGAGACCATGTCTCAGCTCATGAGAAGAGAAGTCCCAGGAAAAGAAAAACATCCTAAGATGACCAGCCGTTATGCTGCCTGGTGTTTCCTGATGCCTACCACGTAACTTTTCCATGCCTCAGCTTTTTCTTTTGTAAAAAGGGACTACTACTATCACAGGGTTCTTATGAGGATTCAGTGAGTTATATTTACGAAGAACCCAAAATGATTCTTAGCACAGGATGAACACTATGTAAATGGGTTTTCACATAAATACATGTAAATTGTTACATAGAAAGCAGGGTTCTCAATGAAAAGAGATATAAACCAGAACTTCCCAAGTGTTCTGGTGGTTAACTGGTATAAGAACATATTAAAAATTTTAATTAATTCATATTGTGGAATAATTTTAGAATTATATGATAGTTGCAAAGTACAGAGAGTTCCTTATCAAAATAATGTTTTTAAATCCATGCCTAGTACGAACAAAATGCTAACCTGGGCTCAGGGATGGGGTTGGAGTGAGGAAGGAAAGGCAACTGCACAGTAACCACTCCCCTAATCTCTAATACCTGTTAGAAAAGCGGAGTTTATGTTTATGCATTCATTCAGTAACCTCGGAGAGCCTAGTAGGTGGTGAGCACTCTGATAGGGGTTGAGGAGTCAGTGGCAAATTCCCTCGTCATCAAAGACTACTGAGCACCTGCTGTGTTCCTGGAGTTATGCCAGCCGAAAGGGATGCCACAGCGAAACTCACAGTCTATGCAGGTTGTTATTATAAGAAACAGAAAAGAAAGAGAGATGCAGGTCAAGCGCGATGTGAGCTTCAAAGACAGAGTCTCATGTCTAATTGGGAGGAGGCTTCACGGACAGGGTAGTCTTTGGGAGACTGACATGGGTACTTGGAAAGCCTCACCTCCCTCCATTAAGGGCTTCTGGAAAAGATAGGCAGCCTTTAAAAGACTTCTGACCTTATACCTAAACCTGAACTTTTGGTGATATTATGCTATGGACTGGAAGTAAAGGGATTAAGCAGTTTATTTCTTAGCACCCATGTTCCAGAACGAAGGAGACAGTGGGAAGGTAGGAGGGAGAGGGAGAGGTAGGGTGTAGGGATGGGAAGGAGGGAGAGAGAGGGAGTCTGGGGGAGAGAGAGGGAAGAGAGAATGGAAATTAGGTTTTTCTCTTCCCTTTGGGGAGAAGCAATGTCTGAAGGATTTCTAGAACCCTGGGTCAGGCCTTCAACATTTTGTGACTCAAATAATCTACGGCTGTTGATTTCCAAGTTCTTCCTGCAAGAACACAGGGACTTGTTCCTTAAAATGACCTTAAAGACTGTTGCAACGTACTCAAATCAGAAACCACTTTATTTTTAGTTACTTTCTCCCCTTCCTCCTGCGAGTGACTTCTTGTATCAGGGGAAGGCAGCATATAAACCCTGTGGCCCCCTGACCTTGTGCCCCTGGAGAGAGGGGATGCCTGCAGCCAGGAGAAGGGTGGGCTCCTCTCTGTGATGCTCCTACCCCCTCCTGGCCCCCCACTCTTACCTGCTCTCGCTAACTTCTCAGATACTCTGAACTTCCAAAGGACAGAAACAGTATCTAAGTAGTCTCTGCATCCTAGCACATGCCTGACACATGGCGGGTACCTAGATCCTCATACGTCATTGGCCAAAAGGACCGTGGAAGCTTCACGTTCTGCCAGAATTGTGAAGTGAGCCTCAGATTATGTGGCTTCTGTAAAGACTTTCAAGGGCGTATGTTATTCCAAGGTGGGCCCGTCATGGAAAATGAAGACCCACTGTGCCCTCTGATTCTCTCCGGTTCACTGAGGTGTCTCAGTCCCTTACCAGTGCCCACTAAGTATGGGACAAAATTTGTCATCTTCAACCCAGTTTTCTAAACCTGTTTTAATTTTTTTTTTAAAGGGTACCACCTTCCTCTCAGATAATCAAATTTAAAAACTAAGAGAGATTCTCAACTTCTCTTTCCCTCTGCAAGTGAACTGTTACCAACTTTGTGAATTCTGCCACTTCGGTATTTCTCTAAAATACTCAAGCATTTATCATCCACCTGAGCATGATCCCCACGCCCCCGGTGAGTGTTCTGCCCCCAATCTTTCAGAGCAGTCTTGCTAACGTGCACAATGGACTATGTCTCACTCTGGTTCTCCCCAGGGGTGATCCCTTGCCTTTCATTCAGGTCCAGGATTCAGAATGTGCACGCTCCTGAACACAAGTCACAACTTGTTCATACCACTTTGTCCCATTGCCCCCATGCTCCAAATGGCTTGTGTGTCATAACAAAGTTCTTTTTATTTCTTAAAAACACCAGCCACTCTCTTATTCTGTGCCGGTTGAATCTTCGCAAAGCCCTGGGGAGGAGGAGTGAGATTTGGCAAATCAACTCATTGTGCTGTTCCCACCACTACTTTTGACATGGAAAGACCCCAAACTGGGTAAACCCACTGCTGTTGAAATACCAACTGAGGTCATTGTAGTGTGAGCCATGTGAGTTCAGTATAGTCAGAAATTCTGCATCTCTACCAAAAATAAAAAATAAAAAGTGAATAAAAAAAGAAAAGAAAAATAAAGAAAGGAAAGGAAAGGAAACCTGCAAGTTAACTTCAGCCCTTACAGAATTTAAAATAATAGCCCAGTCACTAGAAAGCCAATCAAGGCTCAAAGCCCACAACTGCACTGGGAGAACACCCCAGTATGATCTAATGCCTATTTCCAAATTACAGTTAATTTTTATGACACCAATGACCTTAAAATATGATGTGCTCCCCTTTACTAAATACCAAATGCCTAAATACTTCTTTCCTATAAACTTTCATTTTATCCTTCTAGTAAAACCTAGAAGAAGGGACACAAAGGACAAGGATGGCTAAGACCAGTTGTCATCCAATGTTTCCCTGCCAGGATCATTGCAAGCTCAACTGGAGGGGTTCACACAACCCTGAGGCAGGCAAATGTTGAGTAGGTATTTAGCCCAGCTCGCCAAACCCAGTAGTAAGTGCAGCATGGTCAGGATCCTCTCTAAATAACCTGAAGACTATTGTTTTTAAAACCTGTGGGGCATTAAGCAGGTTTGAATCCAATCTTGAATCTTACTCTTCCACTAAATTCTCATTTGATCTAGTTTTAACATCTTATTAAGCAGTTGAAAAAAAATCTTTGACACTGTTTTATATGTGTGGGAAAGTCACACTTTTAGCTTTGCAAACGTTATACTTTTAACGATATTCTTGACACACATGATTTTGAAAATGGGACCAAGATTCCATGTCAGATTGGTCTGGCCTAGCCTCACCTGACATCCTCCCTTCAGTGGAAACTTCTCTGCCTACTCACACCCAAGTTATCATTGTCTACTCTGCTCTCACGTACTTCTAAATATAACCTGTAGTAGAACACAATTGCTTTGCCCTATGAGTATTTACACATAGACCTTGACCCCGTCCCTATCCATAATGCTATGAGCGTTTTGAAGACCAGAACTGAATCTCCTTTCATTATATACCCCCTCAAGCTTCTAATGACCCAAATGGGCATTCTGATTTTAGAATAAATAATGGGTGAGCAGATAGTGGATGAATAAATGAATAAATGAATTGGGCATGGCACTTGGGATACAAAGATGAATAAAATCAGTTTGACTTAGTAGAGAGACAAGCCTGCATGGGGATAACCAATCCTGAGCTCAGTTAGTTATATGTGTGTCTCAGTTTTAATTTCAAATCCACACATACTTGCATTTCCTTTGGCCTGGTCTCATTGTTTTTTCCCCCATGGGATGGCTGTTTGAACAACTTCAACTAATCAGTTCTGTACATAGGATCCGGAAACGTTGATCTATATTCTTTGGAAAAGGGTACATTATTATTTAAAGTGTAGTGTAAGCCAAATATCATTAACACATCTCATAAGCAACCAGATGTTGCCAAGGTTTACTTCACTTCATTTAAGTAAGAGTCACCATAAAATTATATTTTGTCCAATGGTTTTTGGATTGAGTTTTAGTATTTGTTGTAATGCGATTATCTTATTATCTTAATTATTACCTGGGTTCTCAGGAAACTTTCCTCCATGTTCCAAACAGGGACGAGGGACTCCTCACTTTGCTCCCGCAGTTTCCCTGTGTGTTCTGCCTCTCCCCTTAGTCTGACCTGGAGTCATTGGGTGGCAGGAACCATGTTTTACCCATCACTGGTCCCCAGCACCCAACATGGGGCCTGGTACAAAGTAGGTATTCAGTGACGGTTGGTTGATGAACAGGATAAGAGCAAAGAGCATGGGCTCTGGGTCAAAACTCACTTTTGCTAATGATCATTTTCAAATAAGGATAATATTATGACTCTCCTACAGA
>NC_043712.1:23913427-23993501 GCF_006229205.1 Suricata suricatta | reverse complement strand
CCTCGATGGTGTCATGCTAAGCGAAATAAGTCAGGCAGAGAAGGACAGATACCATATGTTTGCACTCATAGGTCTAACAGGAGACCAGGAGAAACCTAATGGAGGACCAGGGGAAGGGGAAAAAGGAAAGAGAGTTGGGGAGAGAGAGGGACGCAAAACCTGAGAGACTATTGAATGCTGAAAACTAACCAAGGGTTGAAGTGGGGGCGGGGAGGGCGGGAAGAGGTGGTGGTCATGGAGGAGGGCACTTGTGGGGAAGAGCACTGGGTGTTGTATGGAAACCAATTTGACAATAAACTATTAAAAAAAAAAAAGAAGGAAGGCCTCAGCATGGTGTGGCAGGCAAGGCCCTCCATGACTCAGTGGACCCCGCCTCACCTGCTGCTGTGACTCTCCTCACCTCCTTCACAATCCCTCCACTGAGCTCTTTCTCACCTTCCATCCCTGGCCCTTCTCTACCTGTCCGGTCTTTGTCCCCCCAGCTCCTGCAGGACTCTAGTCACTTCTCTCACCGTCAAGGAAGCCTTCTCTGAAATGCTCGCCTCTCTCTTACCTGCTCCTCCTGGAGGGCTCCTTCTGGGCTCCGAGAGCAGCACCAGGAATTTGTGTCTACCTTGAACACTTATCAAAACCAATTATTGGTGGTTGGTTGGTTTCTCCCTCCCTCCCCCCCCCCCTCCCTCTCTCTCTCTCTCTCTCCCCCCCCCCCTCCCCCCCCCCCTCTCTCTCTCCACTGACCTAGGAACCTAGGGCAGCGATTGGTTCTCCTTCCTCTCAATGTCCTAGCAGGTCTGGAAAGTACCATACACAGACATGATAGACGGGCACAATGGAATTTTTTCAAGACCCTGAATTAGCTTTTGCAACTGGGAAAAGACACAGAAGAACTCGCGGCTTCCTGTTTTTCCAAGACCTTTTAATTGTACCCAGGAAGGCACTGCACATCTACTTGCTAGATGTTTTTTGAGGTACTAAGAAACTTGTTTTGTCTGTAACTGCACTTGGTGGGAAAAAAAAGTCTGTGTTTATGTTTCTCAAGTAAGATAATTAGTTAGAACAGCTTCACATTGTATAATTCCATAGATATTATGCTGCTCACCAGTCACAAAAATAATTGAGTATGCCTCATAAAAATGACTTAATTTCACAAATGAGTTGTATTCAAGTAAATATTTACTTCTAAATGCAATTTTGTTGAAAAACCTCTCAGAACACTTTCATTAAGCTCACATGATGCATAGGCTGTGCACTTATTAAATCATCATTCAGAGAGATGATAATTTTTAAATAAAGAGAAACATGTTTTCAATGCATCAAACATTTATTTAGGGCTGCTTACATGCCAAGTCTTGAGGTGACCATAATACCCTTGATTTCTTCCATTAGTCATTCTCCCCCCCCACACACACAGACACCCACACACCCACACACCCACCCACACACACACACACACACACACACACACACACACACACACACTTCATAAGCAAATCCAAGGCAGAGCCATGACCTCTTACTTTCTCTCCATCCTGCTGCTCCAGGCCAATGACCACTCACGCAATCACGCCTTTCAGTGGACTTCAACCTTTCCTAATTCCACTCACCATCTTTCAATCCATTTTCTGCACAGTGGCCAAGCAAATTTGTCAAGTTTAAACCATACTGTAACACTTATTTGTTTAATACCTTCCAATGACCTCCCAAATTACCTAGAATAAACTCCAAACTCCTTACCATGGGTGACAAAGCCCCACGGGACCAGTCATTGCCTGATCCTCATGCACCACTGTCCCCAGAAACTCTAGGCCTCAACGGCACTGGGTGGTTCTCTCCACCTTGATAACCCAAGCCGGTCCAGTTCCCACCCAAGCAATTTTGCAGTCACTGCTCCTTCCCCCTAGAATGCTCTTTCCCTAGACCTTTGTATGGCTGACACCTTCTCATCATTCAGACCTCAGCCAGAACCACTTCCCCCGAGAGAACTTTTCTTCCTTCTACTCACTCCTTCAACCACACACTGTTTTATTTTCTTCACAACACCCCCGCCCCCTCACTGAATCTGGCTTGTTTCTTTGTCAGTTTCTTATTGTTTGCCTCCCCTCCCCAACCCCTCTGAATAAATATCCATGAGAATATGGGTCTGGCTTAGCTTGTTCACAGCAGAGTCCCCATGGCTCAGGATGGTTCCTAACCCAGGGTACACGTTCAATAACATTGTCAAATGAAAAAATTGAGACACAACCATTTGACCATTCATGAGCCATTTTCATTTCTCCTCCAGCTGTCATAGGATATTCTGTATAATTATTGATAAAAAATGTATGCCCCCAACACCTCAGATAATGATACATAAAAAATAGAACATCTCTGACAAACAAAAAAGAAAATGAAGACTTTCCTAGCTAAAGAGGGGCCTCTGATTGTGACAAAGTTCCTCCAAGCAGAGGTCCTCAAGCACCTCTGTTTTCCTAAAAAATTTCCTATAGTACATAAAATTTCCTAGTATATAGCTATATACTGGTCAGAGTGTAGTTGAATTTTAACAATGCATTCGAAGATCATTTCTATTTTTTTAGTCTTAATTTTCAGAGTACAAGAAAGAAAAATATGATTTAAACATTATCACCTCCTCATGCAATGGAGGTCCTGGAACCTGAAATAGGCCAAAGGCAAACATAAAGCAGGAAGAAGAAGGACCGTGCTAGATTAGCGACTATGTGCCGCTGTTACTGGACCTGCAGAAATTTAGCCCACTCATCACATTCCTAAGTACTCACACAGACTGTGATATAAATAAATACACCTTGAGTTGAGAGGGAAAAAAAGACATGATCTCTGCTTGAAAGATCATTTATTTGTAGAGTTAAAGTGAAAACAAGGCAATCTGAGACAAGCGCAGTCATGGAGTGAAGTCCTAGATCCTCTCCCTCCTCACCCCTTGACCATAATGAGAGCATCCCAAAGGGTTCCCTCCAGTTCCTTCTCCACAATGCAGTGAGAGCCCCAGGCTATCCTCACCCCCTTTAAGGATAAAGCATTAACTCATTAGCACCCATTCATGGTATTTCAAGTTCTGGTCCCACACCGCTCCATAGTCCCGCCACTGGCCCTCTCCCTCCATGAATCCTTCAATCCTTTGAAAACAAACACTTGTAGATGCCAATCACCCTCACTTGGACTTTCCTCTATGTTATAAGCATCCTGTTCTCTCTGCCTCCAATTCCACTCTCCATTTCTTAGTCTGGCTAACAAGTTCCTTGTTCAAGGTTCACTCTAGATGGTTTCCCTTCTAGAAGACCCATGCTATTTCTTCCCTTCGCCTTTACTTTCTACCACAGGCTGGGTGGGTGCCTCCTCATTATTCCGATAGATCTTTGTGCTCAGACCCATCCTAGGACTCATCCACCTGTCTGTCTCCAGATCCATGATCAAATGGCACTCCAAGGAAGGAGAGAGCACATCGTACCCAAATGCAGCATGATGGGAAAAGCTCCTGGAGTTACTACTTAGAACACATTTAGCCAGCTGATTCTGGAGAAGCAGTGAAGGCTGAGTGGGGTGGCCAAGGAAAGAGAAGTGGGCAATAGAAAGATGGCTCATCAATGGAACTTCCGGTTTTAGTTTGCTCTTTGAGTATTTCTCTGTTAGGTGCCATGACACTGGTTTTGTTTTGTTTTTGTTTTTTTAATTAAAAAATGGCTAAGTTTTTAATTCCAGTATCATTAACATACAGTATTACATTAGTTTCAGGTATATGATATAGTGATTCAGCAATTGCATGCATTACCCAGCATTCATTGTGATAGATGCACTCTTAACCCCTTCCACCTGTCTCACCCATCCCCCCACCTCTCTTCTAGCAACCAACAGTTTGCTCTTTATAGTTAAAGTTTGTTTCTTGGTTTGTCTCTCTCTCTCTCTCTCTTATTTTCCTTTGTTTTGTTTCTTAAATTCCACATGAGTGAGATCATATGGTATTTGTCTTTCTCTGACTGACTTATTTCACTCAGCATTACACTCTCTAGCCCCATCCATGTTGTAAATGGCAAGATTTAACCCTTTTGCTTTTTATGACTGAATAATATTTCGTTGTATCTCTACACCACTTCTTTATCCATTCATCTATCATTGGACACTTGGGCTGCTTCCATAACTTGAGCCATTGTAGATAATTTGCAAAAAATTTATGGGTGCATATATCCTTTTGAACTAGTGTTTTTGTATTCTTTGGATAAACACTCAGAAGTGCAATTACTGGATCATAGGATAATTCTATTTTTAATTGTTTGAGGAACCTCCCTACTCTTTTGCACAGTGGTTGTAGCAGCTTGCATTTCCATCAGCAGAGGAGAAAGCTTCCTTTTTCTCCACATCCTTGCCAACACTTTTTGTTTCTTATGTGCCGTGACACTGTTCTTAATGCGACAGACCTTGTAGGAAAACAGTAAACAGAAACCAGCTCTGTGTCGCTTTTCTCTCACCAAACCTCCTTTTGGAGCAATGATCAGAGAAACTCTTCTCCAGGTGGCCGAGGTGGTGTGAGCGTACTCTCCGGGCTACCCTTGCCTTCCGGTGCTGAAACCCGGCTGTTATTAGCACCAGGTCTCCTAGAGCTGTGCCAATTAGAGCGGCCCTGTCTGCAAGTGTGTCTGTTTTCACACACTCTACACATGCCACCTGCTTCCACACACACTCTACATATGTGTATATATGTATTTTCAGGCTTATAATAAATCATTCATTCACGTATTCCATCATGCACAAGTTACTGAGACATACTGGGTACTGAGAATACAAAGTTGAGTAAGTCAAGGAGTATTATTTACTATGCAGCCTTTCCATTTTGAAGAATCCTGGAGGGTTTTTTTTTTTTTTATTGTTTGCTTTTGTTCTGTGTTAATCACCTTGAATGGACAGTGGAAGTGAGCTCCTTACTACCTACTGCCCTTCATTTCTTAACTAGGAGTCGTAGCATTTCATAATTAGGCCCCTCACTTTTCCCAGAGGTGATTTAGTTGCACTTTTTCACAATTGCTTTGTTGGGGCTATAATGAATCTCCCTTCCTTCACGTGAATATCAGTCTCTTGAGAAGCTTTCTCTGCCTTTGCCCTTCTCGGTATTATTAGCAATTCCTTCTTCAGTGTCCCACAACATGCTGACAGTGCATTTCTCTCACTTGATGGAGATGCATCTGGTTCCACATCAATCATGAAATTTAATTTCCCTCCGAGCTCTAGCACAGAGCCCAGGGCTTGGTACCCACAGGATGCTCAGTAAGTGTGGTCCTGAATACATCTCATCGGGCACAGATAGATCTGCTCTACTCTAGTGAAATCACTGTGTCCTTCAAAAGAGCACATCGGGAAGTCTGGAAGACAGATGCTTCATGTCAGCCTGTTAATCGCCCGAATTGTGGAGATGAGCTCTGCCTTGCTTTAACGACCTTGTAGAGATGTACAGCCTAGCAGCTATTGGTGTATAGTCACCATGAGAAGGGCCCCAAATGAGCCCCAGATCTGAGTGAATGGGAGGACATTAATGAGTGGCCTGGATGAATTAGACAGGCCTGGTTTGTTTCAGATTCAGCCTGATCCAGTTTCCATGCATCTTAGAAAAATAAGGACAAATATTTAGGCACTGTTGCAATCCAAATAAAACAAAAATGTTTTGTGATGTATGTGTGGGTCACTGAAGGAGCGTATAGAGTGCATACCAAATGCCCGCCTGGGGAGCTGTTGAAGGGAGAAGCTGGATGTCCTGGAGGATTTGGCAAGAAGACAGCCGAGAACTGTGTGCAGCCCGTCAAAGCACCACGACTCCGTTTCTCAGCTTATATAACACAGTGGAAGAGAGGCCCTTGGCTTCCTCACAGAGGACAGCGAGGCTGACAGGCCTGAGCGTGGATCGCTTTGGCACCACTTATTATTCCTGCCACCACTTACTGCTTCTAATCAAGTCCATAGCCTGGCAGCATGTTTACCACCTCACAAAATGAGGTCTCTCCGAAGGAGAGCAGTACGTGGCTGAACTAACATTTCGTTATCTTTAATGTGGTAAATGTCAGGGACCTGAAATGCATCAGAGAAGCAATAGCTTAATTAGACACATATTTCTCTATCAACTCATTGTTTATTCAATGTGGCTCACTCACTCACAGACTAGGGGAAAGTCTAAAAGGCAACCAAACAAACGAGATCCGCATTCTCCTCCTCACCCGTTCAGTTGTACTTAAATGGGAGCCATAAGTGAAGCAGAAGAGGGGCTAGAAGTAGACTTTCTTTTCTTTTCTTTCTTCTTTCTTTCTTTCTTTTTATTTTGAGAGTGCAAAAGCAGGGGAGAGGCAGAGACGGGGCGGGGAGACAGAGGGTCTGAAGCAGGCTGTGCACCGACAGCACAGAGCCCAAGGCTCGAACCCACGAACTGTGAGATTATGACCTGAGCTGAAATCATGAATCAGACGCTCAACTGACTGAGCCACTAAGGCACCCCAGAAGTATATTTTCTTGACTGCAACGAAATACATTGAGTTGTTTTCAGTAGTATAGTTGAGCAGTAAGCGTGTGGCAATTTATTTTTTCTCCTAACTACTATTCTTCCTAGATGCCTTTTACTGCGAAATAGCAGTATGCAGATAATTTGCAGATATCTGCATGCAGATAAAGAAATTAAACCTGTAGACATGGAGTTTACAAAATGTTGAATTCCCATTTGCCACTACCCATGTGAAGAGATGGCTGCCAGCACCCGGGAAGATGCCCTTCCTAATCATGGTGCCCAGACTCCCTCCCATCTCCCATGGTCCCCGCCCTCCTGACTCTTATGGTAATCATTTTATCTTTAATATTTACATTTTTCTATACCTCCTGAAACAATATACTCCTGAAATAATATACTCTTCAGCTATTTTAAAATGTCACATAAGTGGATTTGTTGCATGTATTCTTTTAAATACAACTTTTTAAATCCTACATTATGTTTTTCAGATTTATCCACGGTGTTGTATGTATCTGTAGTTTATTTTTTCTTTATTGCTATATAATTCCCCATATGTAACTATTCTGTGACATGTTGATCCATTCTACTGGTTAGTGAATATTTACACTGTTTCCAATCATTGGCTATTTGGACCAATGCTTATATAAATATCTGTGTTGGAATTTCCTAGCACATATATGCACACACTTCTTTATGGTTTACACTTAGGACAGAGATTTCTGGAGAAATGGTTATTCTTATCTTCAACTCTGATAAATATGGAAAAGTACTCTAATATAACAAATATAATATGATAGTATCTTTAATAAAAAAGGCATTTTGCTTTATTGGAGGTAAATATACTCTGAAGCTCTAACGGAGAGATGACTCAAGCTTACTGTGGGGATTTATCACAAGAAGAAAAGACATCATAATGTCACCATGCCTATTTTACCAGGAGAATGGTAGATTTCCCTGACTGTGGCGATTCTATTAGCTCCTTATTCCAGGGGTTCAAACTGGGAATAGGAGGTCATAAAATGGGAGATGTACCCATATTTGTGACTTAACCGAGAATGTGTATTTTTTAGAACTAGGGTGGCTTCCTGTAGCACAAAAGAAGATAACACTGGCATTCTGGTACTCATTATACATATTCAAGGTTTGAGAAGAATAAATGAAGGCATTAAGAAAATGCTACAGGTAGAAAATGCTTGGAAAAAATGAGATGACCGTGCACATTCTGAAGAAGAAACTCATGATCTCAGCACTCCAGTCAATGGCCCTGGCAGGGAGGAGCAAACAGACTCACATAGCAAGACTTGAAAAGAAATATATGCACTTATTTCATGAACATTGTATTGTGCTAATTAGGTACGAGGCACTCTTCTAGACCCATGGGTGGGGTCTCAGGGAGTCATATGTCAGAAGAATTTTCCAGCAGGCTGGAATGCCTCATCAGAAGGAGACCCCTTGTTTCTGGAAGAATAGGGCATCAGAGAATGCTTTAGGAGCTGCATCGGGTAATTCATACATGGGGCATAAGGTCTGCTCTGCCCTTACCAACTCTGTGGCCACAGGCAAGTTACTTAACATTTCTGGGCCTCAATTTTATCACCCAGAAAGGGGGAATCGTTAATAATAGTATTTTATTAGGGATAGTTACTAATAGTACCTTCCTCATAGGGCTGTTGTAAGACCTACATGTGTGTGGGGGGTGGTATACGTTTAGCATGATGCTTGACACATAATACGTACTCAGTATATCATCTGTTTCCTCTGTTATTGTGGTTATGCCAGATGACCTCAAAGGTAGCTTCAGATGTTTCCACTCAAGTGGTAAGCAGAGCAGATTGTGTGTGTGTGCGTGTGTGTGTATGCTTCTTTTTGCAATATCATCTACATTCTGGCTGCTCTATCCGTGAGGTGCATGAGCTTTGGCAAGTCAAAACCACTTCCGAGCCTCAGTTCCTTCTGAGGAGAGAAGAGTAATGACAGCTCACCAAAAGGTGGCTGGAGTGTTCGTGGGTACGTGATGGAAAGGTGTGCCATGTGCCTTGGGGTCCAGCTCGCCCGGGTGCTCTCCTTGTCCTGGGGCCAGCCGCCTAATGCCCCTGCAATTCCATTTCTTTTTGATAAAATCAGGATAACAATACCTGCCACAATTTAATACAGGTAAAGCCTCTGGGATGGGCATAATATATAAAAAGGCTTTTGCCTTTCTTTCCTTTCTGCATTTCTGTTCACTTTTCTATGAAATGGAGAAAATGATGCCAGTCTTTTCCAACTTATAGGATTCTTGTGAGTATCAAGTAAGATAATGTTAGTGAAATTACTTTTTTAAAAAAATGTTTATTTCTGAGAGAGTGTGCATACAAGTGGAGGAGGGGCAGAGAGAGAGTCCGAGACTCTGAAGTAGGATCCAGGCTCTGAGCTGTCAGCACAGAGCCCGATGCGAGGCTCAAACCCACGAACCATGAGATCACGCCCTGAGCTGAAGTCAGATGCTTAACCAACTTAGCCACACAGGTGCCCTCTGAAATCACTTTTTAAAGTATAAAGTAGCATGACAAAAATTATTTAAACTTTCAGGAACCTACATAGCACATCAGGACTTATACAGCTTAGCTTTTTTAAAAAAAGTTTCTATTTTATTTTGAAACAGGTCGGGGGCAGAGAGAGTGAGGGAGAGAGAGAAAGTCCCAAGTAGGCATCACACCCAATACAGAACCCAATGCAGAGCTCAATCCCATGACCATGAGATCACAACCTGAGCTGATATCAAGAGTCAGACACTTAAACTGATTGGACCACCCAGGTACCCCTATACTGCCTAGCTTTATTTGAAAAACAGTGAGTATGAAAAAAATGCTTTTAAAATTCCTTATAAAGTTCCTTATAAACAGAATATTCACTTATTTATTTAATGACTACTCAATGAACATATGCTACATCAGAGCATTTTCCTAGTAGAATTGTCTTTTGAAATTATTCCGATCTGGTTCAAAAGATAATCTCATAGCAATAATCAAAGAAAGATGGACACAAAATAAATAAAGGAAGAAACTGGGATTAAGGAAAAAATAAGGATATATAAAAATAAAATAAAGCCAGGGGCAAGATTAATCCATGAACACTATGATATGAATCTATATTCTGATAAAGATAGGCTACCTGTTTTACACATAGGAGACAATGCAAAGAGAAAAGCAATTGGTTTTTGAATGTTTTTCAAAGTGTCATACACTGACCATGCATCAGAACAACCAAGTATGCTTATTTCTTTCACCTGACCACCTAAAATTCCACACCTGTTCACTCTGTGAGCCTTTCACAGAAGCCCTAGTGCCTTAATCTATAGAGTTGTCAAATCATCATGTTGTATGCCTGAATCTAATGTAACACCATGTTACTTCATTAAAATTTTTTAATAAAAAAAAATCCCTAATGCCTATGTAAAGCTGTCCTTTTATGTGAAATTAAAGATATAAGGAATAATACCCATGGAACCCTTAGTAAAACTTTTGGAAAATAATTTGGCAAAAGTGGTAAAAATATTAACAACCGGAGCACCTGGGTGGCTCAGTTGGTTAAGCATCTGGCTTTGGCTCAGGTCATGATCTCATGGTTCGTGGGTTCGAGCCCTGCATCGGGCTCTGTGTTGATAGCTCAGAGCCTGGAGCCTACTTAGGATTCTGTGTCTCCCTCTCTCTCTCTGACCCTCTCCTGCTCGCACTGTCACTCTCTGTCTCTCTTTCAAAAAAAAAAAACTTTAAAAAAATTTAAAAAATATATTAACAACCAATATTCAAATTTCTTAAATGTTTGTCCTAAAAAGTGATTCAATCAAAAGAAAAATAAAGAACTAAGAAATAAAGATGATAATTGCAATTCTATGATGGCTTAAATTGAAAACAACCTAGTTGTACAAAAATGGAGAAACAACTACTTAAAACATATAATACCTTTTCCATTGATTACTCTGGAGACATAAGAAGTGATAATCATGACTTTGCCAAATTGGCACAGTTTCCCCAGTGAAACTTGGAGAATGGAATTTAAATAGCTGTATTGATGTAAAATATATAAACTGAAGACTAGAAAATAAAAATCAAGATAGTATGATGTTTTATTGTGGATATACTATGGATGATTTTGTTTCCCATTTTTAAAATTGCTTTGCTTTTCATTTTGGTTTGGTTTGGCTGTGTGTATGCTTTTTTCATTCAATATGGGGCCAGTTTAATGTCTCCATCACCATGCATTATTAGAAAATTAAGAATCAAGCTTTAATTATTTCTACTCTTTCTTTTCTGAACAAGGTTATGGTGGAAATAAGCAGTGAGGAGAATAGGTAAAGCTTAACATCACTGAGAGAATCAAAAACGTCCATGAAAATATAAATTCTGTTCACAACCCTCAACATCTCTTGAGTTTTCTTTTTTTTTTTAAAGCATGCTTTTCTTGGCAGCTGCATTTATCAGCATATGTAAAAATATTATCCAGGGTGCATTCTGTATTTTCATAAATGTGACATGATAACATCCCTTAAAGAAAGGGATTTGGTGGTGAACATCCATCAGTTTTCCCTCGTGGGACTCCCTGAGGCAAGACCTTCTGTGCCATGTCAACATTGTCCCCCCACCAGCGAAGCTGGCTGATATAAGGAAAGAGAGCATCTCAACATCTTGTCATCATTGCCTTCCTCACCCTCATTCCACCAACCTTCTCCCCCTGGTGCAGGCCAAAATGACAGGAGGAAAAATGTTGCTGTTATTGCCTTTTTTTTTTTTAAGGGAAATAATGTCAAAGATAAACAATGTTTATAGATTTAACCCAAATGTTAGTCATAAAATGATATTCCAATGCTTGGATGTGTAATAAGGCATCCAGTGCCAAGTTAATACTGTCAACAAAACCCCGTCCAACTTTCTAAACTGTCTTCATCTGAACTCGGGGTAGCTCTCAAGATACTATGAGGGATAATCCCATAAAACAAGTCAAAGGGCACATTTGCCTCGGTTTTGTACCACTAGATCCTAATTTTTCTCCCATTACAAGACAGCATAGAGTTCTTTGGGGGATAATGTGGGTGGAGGGGGGTGGGGTCTTCTTCAGCCTTTCTTTCCAGAAGGAATAAAACACAGGCACTGGGCTGCTCCTTTCAAGATCAACACTCCTATTTGAAAGACATGTAAAACTCTTTTTTAGACACTAAAACATTGCACTTCACCGTCATGTTCCACTCAGTGATGGTGCAAAGAAAAGATACATGCTGAAAATTGTGTCATGAGCCAATCACAAGACCTCTGGGCCTCATACTTCTGAATTTGGGGTGCATGATGAGATTCATAGAAACTGGAAAGTTTGCTCAGTTTTCTTGGGGCAGCAGCCTGAGCTGAAGTGACTACTCTTTCTCTAAATAACTTAGCGCTTACAACTTTCTTTTCCCCAAAGAAAATTTAAGTGGCTCAATTTGCTGTCACTCAGTATGGAATGTCTCTGTTGGTCAAACTTTCCACCAAGACATCTCAGAGGTAGCTGGCCTCCTTCCATTTCATCTGTCCAATCAGCTGTGTCCAAGAGCAGAGTTGGTTTTTCTCAAAACACACTGGGACAGGCATAGTAAATTATGTAAAAAAAAATAAATTTACCATGCTTTAATCCAAAGGGTTTTGTCCATGTGGAATTTTGGCTCTACACATTCTCACGAGGTCGTCTTTATTATAGAGGCATGGTTGTGTGTAGGTCTAAACGGGTGCTTGGAAGACGGATTATATTACATGCCAATTCCATGCGTTTATGGGAGGTTTCCCTGTCCCTCCGTTGCATTGCTTGTAATGCAAGGGGACAAGGCTTGTTTTTCACTGGAATAGCGTGGGACAAGTAATATTAATAATTTTGTTCACTCCTTCTTGTTTTTTTCAGAGCCCACCAGAATAAAACAATTTAGCTATGACAGGGCTGATATTTAAATGGGTTCCTTGACTTATTGCTAGTACTAAACTTAGGGATAGAGAGACTCTGAAAAGCTCTAAAGTCCTTCCTGATCTCCCCAAAATGTTTTTCATTGGTAGGTGGGAATGCACACTACTTTGTCTTTATTTCCTTATAGCATTTAGCACCTTCTTAAAAATACAAATATTAGCCAAAGCTATCCATATAAGATGGTGACTTGAGAAAAGGATATAACTTCTCTTTTCTTACATCCTTATTGAAATTGTCAGTAGATCATTTTTTAAAAATTAGGAAAAGTCTGTACTTGTGCATCCTAGGAAACAATCCCTCTATAATAGGGACTCTGCTGAGTGGGACCAAAAACTGAAAGGAAGTTAATGAGAAGTGACTTGTCAATTCCATGTCTGAGAAAGCAAGTAAGTGGAGGAAATCCATGACAGACCCAGAAATTTCCAAATGGAGAAAGGCACGAAGAAGACACAGGATACACAGGAAGCTCTACATTCAAACATTGTTATGGTAATTACCATAGTTTTGACACAGCAGCTTTGCCAGAAAGTGAGCAAAGGAGACTTTTGCTCCATTCATCAGGCTCTGGTACCTGGCTACAGCCATATTTTGCATGCAGACCAGAAACAAGATCAAATGGGAAACCAGACGCAGAAAGGTGACCCTTGAAATATTGATTTAAGCAAATAACAAAGAACGAGCAAAAGTGAGATGCCTGATGGCTCCAGCTCTCTTCCTCCTCCCCTCTGACTACTTTATCAATAGATTGGAAATAAACACTCACATCAACAAACTTACCCTCCAGCTGTGACGCGGGGGCCAGATGAACAGTGAATGGAAGCTTATGTGCATGCCTGATAACTTTTTTAAATGTTTGTTTGCTTGCTTTTTTTGAGAGAGACAGAGCATGAGCAGGGGAGGGGCAGAGAGAGACAGAGACACAGAATTTGAAGCAGGTTCTAGCTGACAGCCCAGAGCCCGACACAGGGCTTGAACTCATGATCTGAGCCAAAGTCAGAAGCTTAACCGACTGAGCCACCAAGGCGCCCCAATGCCTGGAAATTTTTAATGGGAGGAATGGGGTGAGGGATTGGAGGAAGGGAGAGCCATCTTTTTTTCTTTTTTAATTTTGCAAAAATGTCCTGTCATAGTCCTGGCAGAAGGCCTAAATCACATAAATCAGCATAAAAGAAAGACAGCTGGACAGAGACAGAAAGAAAGAGAACACTCCCAAGAGTGGAATACAAATACTTCCTTCCGGGCTCCGTGTTCAGTCACCAGGTTGGTAACTAGAAATCACCATGGCAGAAGTCTTTACACCACAGAAATAGGCAAATGCTACATATCAAATCTTTCCCTCCCACCCTTAGGAGAGTCTGTTGTTAAATATTTACCACCATTGGATTAAAAGCAAGCTTAGGGGGAAGATGAGGTCTAAAATTTATTAAGCACCTTTGGCGTAGTCTTTGACACCCATGCAACCTTGTGCTATAGTTATTATCACCCAACTTTGCAGAATAAGTAGCTGGGAGTCATAAGAAGTTAAATTATTTGCTCAAGGTCCCACCCAGTGAGAAAGAGGCAGAACTTGGACTCAAACCCAGCTTTGTCTAGCTGATCCAAAGCCCACGGTTTTTCCACCATACTATGCGGTTTTGCTAAAATCCAAAGTCCGTGATTCCAAGATGGCTCACTGACAGCACTTGCTTATCACATTAATTCTCCTTAGCATTTTTATTTTCCCCAGTGACGTCCAGGCATCTGAAAGGCCACTGTAGCACTTCCAGCACATTCATCAGGCTTGCTCCCATGGCTCCAAAGTCAGCCTCCCCATTAAGATCCCTCTTCAAAGAAACCATCCCAGAGTCAAGCAAATCAGAGTTCAGTAACCACTCTGAATTTTCTGACATTGGGAAGATATATTGCTACACTCGGGTGACTGTAATGTTTAGAACAGCTTTGGAAGAGTATTGTATCAATTATATTATCCCTCTGGGAGCTCTATTAACATTAAAATGTCTTATGAGACTGGCTAAAGACTTGAACAAAGAAAACCTCTCCTACGAAGGCTTCCTCATATTTTATAGTTGTAAGGAAAAAAAAATCCACCTTGCCTCTCCCCTTGCACATGACACTAGGATAGATGACTCTTCTTGGACTATTTTAATCAAACTATCTCAGAAAATTAGGGCCCATCTCAGATTACCTCAGACCAAAAGCAATGCTGTGCAGAGGCGATGTGAGCCAGAATGGCTAGGAATTACACACACCTGGGTTTGAATTTTGGCTCTCCTACTTAACAATGGTCAACAAAGCAATAATCATTGTAGTTTAGTGAGCAGCTATTATGGGCCAGGCGCTTTATATAGTCTACTTTGTTTAATTACCACATCAATGGACCAAAGTGGATATTATTCTTCCTTTAAACGTGGGAGAACAAAGGTGAAAAGAAGCTAAGTGACGTTAACCACCCCGACAGGTAGTGTGGACGGCAGCTTCACACTCTTGTCTAATCCCCTCCCCTCATGTGTGGGCTGGATCTAGTGACTTGCTACTAGTGAACAGAACACAGCAAATGAGATAGACTGTCTCTCCTAAGATTAGATTACAAAAGGACTGACTTCCATCTTGTGTATACTTTGTCTTTTGCTTGCTCACTTTGATGGCGCCAGCTGCCATGTTGTGAGTCATCCTATGAAGAAACCCTTATGGCAAAGAACAGAGGCAGCCTCTGGGCAACATCCCACGAGGAGCCAAATCATGACAATGTGTTTTGAGTGAGCTTGGTAGAGGATCTCACCTCCACTGGACCCTGTGATGACTATGCCCTTGGCCAATACCTCGACTGTAGTCTAATGAGAGACCCTAAGCCAGAAGATCCAGCTAAGCCCTGCCAGGATTCTTGAGCCACAAAAACTGTGAGCTAATAAATGTGTGTTATTGTAAGCTGTGAAGTTAAGGAGTAATTTGTTATGTGCCAAGAGATAATTAACATAGGTGGTAAGATATAGGGATGAGGTTTAAATCCAAATTTCCAACTTCAAACCACAAGCCCCTTTCCCTTTTTCTGATCCTTAGAAGCCATGTGGATTTTGGGAAAATTACTAAAATCCTCTGAAACTCATTCTTTACATGAATAAATTAGGGATGATGTCCATACCACATTATCGTGGGGGCAGCTTAAATGAGATAATGTAGGGGTGCCTGGATGGCTCAGTCAGTTAAGTGGCCAACTTTGGTTCAGGTCAAGATCTCACAGTTCATGGTTCAAGCCCTGCATGGGGCTCTGTGCTGACAGCTCAGAGCCTGGAGCCTGCTTCAGATTCTGCCTCTCTCTCTCTCTCTCTCTCTCTCTCTCTCTCTCTCTCTCTCTCTGCTCCTCCCCCACTCCTTCTCTGTCACTCTCAAAAAAATTAAATAAACATCCAAAAAATTTTTTTAATAAATGAGATAATGTATGTAATGTCTTTGCCTTCTCTGTCAGTTGAAATGTAGAAGTGGAAAGAACAGTGAAAGGTGACCAGAAGAAAATGTCTTAATAATGCCAGGCAGCATATGATGATGGGAAGCCTAAAACATAGCGACAGCATAGACCTCAGGCCAGCAAAAGCACAGTGCACGCAGCACGCAGTAGGTACATGATCTGAGTCCAGCCATTCCCCATTTTGGATCTTATTTCCCATGGCTGCTGTGATAATAATGCACAGCGTACAGGAGTGTCCTGTGGATTAAATGAGATTGTGTTTGCAGAAGAGCGGGGACAGGACCTGGCATGTAATGGATACTCCACTGATACTAGTCATTTTTACATTATTTTCCTAATTTGCATGATTTTTACTAGTAATGATGGCATCTCAGGGACCTGTGTGTAGGTGAGTAAAATTTCTGGATCAAGCCCTTTTCAGTGATCCTTGTCATTTGGCAGCTCCTCTCCATTCCTCAGAAGCATCAGATAAGTCTAAGCATCCATGCTTTGGTTCTCTGTCTTAATCTCTTTCCCTTCCCTATTTATGAGATCTTACAGCAGAAGTCTAACCAATAGTAAAGCACTAAAGCAAAGAAAAACTCCATCTAAGTTGTGTGCTAGACTTCCTATGCAGAGGTTCTTCTGAGGGATTAACCATGGGACATCTGGCCTTCTGCTAACAGAGATGGGCGCTACTGATGTCTCCACAGAAAGTACACATAGCACACAGTAGGCACTCACAAAGACCTACTTCAATCTTCAAGAGTAACAGGAGAAACCATATCAAGCCTCTTTATCTTTATGTCCTCAGTGTCTAACAAAGGGCCTTGCTGAGAGTATGTACTCAAATGTTTGCCAAATTAATGAAAAAACTGAAAAAACATGGCGGCTTTTTACCCTTCCTAGACAATCCCAGCCTGTTTTTTTTTTTTTAATGTTTTTTATGTATTTTTGAGAGACAGAGAGAGACAGTGCGAGGAGGGGAGGGTCAGAGAGAGAGGGAGACATAGAATCTGAAGCAGGCTCCAGGCTCTGAGCTAGCTGTCAGCACAGATCCCGACGCAGGGCTCGAACCCACGAACCATGAGATCATGACCAGAGCCGAAGCCGGACGCTTAACCGACTGAGCCACCCAGGCGCCCCAGTCTGGTTTTCTAAACTAAGTGTGTTCATCAAAAACTTTGGCTTACGGAATTTGTTAATGTACTGGATATGTGCAGTAATTTCACTTTTGTGTTTTGCTTTTCCTACGGTCTTCTCTTATATCCTGGCAAATCAGGTTGAAACACACAAGAGTTCGCTTCCCATATACAGATTCAGGATCTACTAAGTTTCATATGAAAATGAACTAAAAGAAGATGAAAAGGTGAACAGCAACAATGGCCATTATGTTTATTTTGTTCAGCCAAGTGTGGGAGTTTACTCAGACACTGAAGCCACACACGGGACTGTGTTAGCCACGATTCATTCCTAAAGCCACCCAGGACTGTCTCACTGGAGACATGCTTGTATCTAGTCACCTTTTTTTAAACCTCAAAGGTAATTTGGACATATTTAAAGATTTAGAAGGTCATATAGTTAATATGACACTACCCGGCCCTATAAATTTATGTACATCACTATAGCCCTCTAGCCTCAAGAAGTTGATGAGAAAAACCATTAACATTGAATTTTACACACTACCAAATCAAAACAATCACATATGAAGACCCAAAGAATGTGCACAAATGATCTAGGAATAGTTATTTTATAAAGGTCACAATTTCACTTATCCCTGTTTTTTATGCATTTGTCCAATGGGATTGGGATGCTCAGGAGTTAAGAAGAGATTTATTCAGTTAAAAAAATCAGCAAGATGTGGACCACATTTTAGAATTAGAAACAGCAGTTGTATTAAAAGGGAAAAAAACCCGCCCCTGACTTAGAATTTAACACGTGTGTGTGTGTGTGTGTGTGTGTGTGTGTATGTGTACACATGTGCTCAGATCCTTGACTTCCTCAAATTAGCTGAGTAAAATCAAATCACTTCACTGCTGAGAGCCTCAGTTTCATTATCTCTCAAATGGACAAAATCATTCTGACCTCTCTCTGGCCCAGTGGTAAACTTTCAGAGAAACATCAAAGTACCCAAAATTGCTCCAAGCAGATAGCAGGCTAGCAGTAAAAATTGTTAAATCTCCATATGAATGGGAATGGCTAGCCACAAATGAAGTCTAATTAGAAAATAATTACACAAAACAGACTTTTGAATGCTTAATAGTGAAAATAAATTTTTTTTTCTCCCTCTTCTATTTTCTGTTTAACACTGGACATATTGACACAATTAAGGGCCAGGACTTTGTAAAGCTACTGCTGTAGAAACAGAGGCAGATTTCTTAACAACAACAATAATAATAATAACAACAATACTTTTAAAAAGTTATTGCATTCACAATGTTCATTTTAAATTAAACTCCAATCCTCTGGGTTTTGCTAAGAAAAGTATATCAAAAATGTCTACCTCTTTAGAAACAATTTTAACTTTTCAGAATACTTTAATATCCTCCACAGTCAGCCCACCTAGCCTCAGGATACTCAGATAAATGATGGATTTACAATCATTTTCTCAGGTCTCTCTGTCTACTGATTTCATTCCCCAAGAGTAGTTGATTCCATTTCCTAGAAGACAGAGCAACTACAGGCTAGCTAGCTGAGTCTCCTGGGCCCTGCCTCATTCAGGGTTCAAGTTTCTCTTGGGAGCTCCTCTTGCTCTAGCACCCGTAACCACTGGTGTGCCACGTGGTCTAAGGACTCTATTCTTCTCTCCTTACACACTTGGTTGAAGTGATGGTTTTCACAACCTCTCATATGTGTGTGTATAGTTCTGCCATCTCTCCAGCAGGATGGACACTTGTGCCACCATGTCCTACCATGTACTAAATCAAGGAAGTCTATCTTTTTCTTCACTAACCCTGGTTCCTGCTCTCCAATAACAGCACCATCATCTACCCAGGGAACATGAGTCAGAAATCTGAGAGGATACCTAAACTCATCTTTCACCCTCCCCACCTCCCCAGTCCAAAGCTTAGTGATCTTATCTTCCAGTTCTTCATGAATCAGACCCATCCTCTCCTTGTCTACTGTCACTGTCATGCTTTAGGCTCACAACATCTTTTGCCTACCCTATTGCACGCACTCCCAAAATGTCTTGCATCTCCCCGGGTTGTCCTCCTCCAATCCATTCTCCTCATGTCAGCTACAGTGATATTCCTAAAAGGCAAGTCTGACCATGTCACTCTGCTGCCTATGATTGTTTTACACTCCTTTTCAGGTTGGAGGCAATGTAACTTGGCATCTTAGACCTTATATGTATTCCTACTAGATTCTCCAGCCTTAGTTTCTACCACCCTCTTTATTACAATAATGTTCAAGCAATGCTTATCTCCTTAAAGTAGCTTTCTCTCTAATTCCTGCTATTTCACAACGATAGGCCATTGTGACTGACCTTCCTCTACAGAGTATGTTTTCCTCTTCCAGTACTCTTTCAATTCAAAACTCGGCTCAAGTTTGCTTTTTTTTTTTTTCCTAGTAATCCTTCAATGAATCCCCAGGCTCCTGCAACATCCCATGAGCACCTTCATTCTGGAACTAGTTAGCAAGAACAAACTATTTTCTGGACTAATCTGAGATCCTTTTTAGAGCAGAGGACTAAGCAGCATAATGCAATCTTTAAGAATGTGAGCTCTGAATCTAGAACCGTGGGGTTGGAATCCTGTCTTTATTAGTTACTAGCCAGTAGGCAAACTACCTAGACTCTTTGAGCCCTAGTTTCTTTATCTTTTAAGAGGTGCTAATAACATTGAACTCAGTGAATCACCCTCAGAATTAAATGAGCTGAGCTAAAGGATAAGGAGCTGGCCATGCAAAGATTTAGAGAATGCCTACTTCAGGGAGAGAGAATTTCAAGTACAAACATCCAGTTGACGAAACACTGGGAACTGAGTAATTTATAGCCAATAACCCCATCCCTCCTCTAGCTTGCACTCAGTCTAGGATTATAGTTTCTAAGAGAAAATAGTTATAACCCCAGAATTAACACATGGTGCTTTGTAGAATCTTATTAGCTGTAATCAGCTTCATTTCTTCTGTCCCATTTGGATTTTTTCCATACTCTACTATCACACTTAAGCCTTGGGTGAAACTTTAAACTCTCAAAAGTGGTGAAAGGGCTACGTTGGCAGGGCCCCAGAGGATGCGTGTAAATGCTGAGCACTCTGGCAAGAGCGGCTCAAAGAGGGCATTATCCAAAATGGCGTGCCTCTGAATGAACATTGCAAAATACATACATTCAGGGAATGCAGACTTCTTGTCAAATTTGACAGCAGGTTTATTTCTACATGAGAGGCATTTGCCAAATGAGCAGAGACTCAAAGATCGCACTGGTTTTAAAAATGATTTTTGCTTTATAGCAGAAAAATAAAATGATTTATGAGTTTGTCAGGGAACGGATGTTGCCTTTTGAAAAAAAAATCTTCCCCGTTCCAAAGTGTCATGAATTGCAAATGAACCAATGGATGATGTATATGTGTATGTGTGTACGTGTGTATGCACACATGTATCTTCGTGCTTGTCCTCTCTCTTCTTTGCCTTCGTGGTTTGGAAGCCAACTCTACCGTGTGCCTTCACTGATGCTGCAAGGAAATTGTAATTATAATGCTGAACAGTCATTTCCAAGACAAACCAAATCTGTGTTCCATTAGAGTCAAGGAATAGTTAAACATTTTTTTTAATTCCCAGCCATAATAAAAAGCAGGCTCCCCATTCAATCTGATGCTCCAGAAGTCAGAGGATTCCACATGGTCCCCTCTGTGATATTTAGAAATAGATTCTTATGGTGTCCCAGGCATATCAGCAGGAGGTCAGTTTAACTTATGGTTTATCTTGCCCGCTGTGGTTTGGACAGCGACTGCATGGAAGTCCTGAAATGGTAATCGATTTCCTCTCAGATGCTAAGCCTGCCTGCCAACTACTAACCATATTCCCTCAGTGTGTCCTTTCGAGATTTTAGATGGAATCACAGAAATGAGAACTATACCTTCTGTGGACCTAGGAATGAGAAAATGCTGCTCTTCAGGAGTTGTCTCAAGAGGAGAAAAATAAAGATCGAATAAAGATCAAATCTTTCTATTCATCAGTTTGCAAGAATCATTATCATAATATATTTTTGTAAAACTGTCTTTGAAATGAAATCTCCTTCTGTAACTCACCGGTTATTTTATCCCAATCCTCTAAATTTATGTGTATTCAGGATGCATTTTAAACACAAAAGTAATTCTTTTAAAGAATATTTGGACTAAAAACAATGTTCCAACACGCATCAACACCATTCTACAAAAAGTCTAGCTTACATACACTTTCTGTACTCAACATTTTGCAACCATGATGAAAATTACCAATAGATTTAAAATTTTAATTTAAAGAGATCGTGACTTCCAGCCAGTTCTTTACTTAGCAGATCCATGTTATACCACTAACCAGAGTGAAAGATTCTGCTCTGTTTTGGCTTCTAAAGACCTCCCTAATTTTCTAATAAGTTCAGCTATGCATTTAAATAGTGGGTTTCAAATTCTAAGAGTGACTCACATAGAGATAGACACATTGTAAACTGGTACACATAAATTAAACTTACAATTCATGGAACAATACTTCCCCTTACCATCTACAGTCCATGCTGACATTTTCTTTTCTGTTCCATTCCATTTTTAAGATGCTGGTCACAATGCACTAAACTGATTTTCCTACACATCTATGGGGCAAGGCCTGCAGTTTCAAAACACAAATTCTCCAATTTAAAGGAGTATTCCTTCTCCTCCTCCTCCTCCTTCTCCTGTGCTTTTGTCAGTATTTTACCCAGAAGTTTCATGGGTTTTATAGCCTAAGGATCTTCAGGATATCTAAATTATCATGTTGACTCTTGACATTTATAAATAGTCTCTTTATCCTCATCTCTAAAATGAGGATAAAGATAAATAGTATTGATAACACATGATTATTGTAGGAATTAAATGAGATCATGTACATAAAGCACTTAGCTCAGACCCTGGCACATAAAATGTTCCCAATAAATGGTAATGGATCTCTACGGCAGACCCCCACTTCTAATCTCATCCTTTTTGCCCCACAAGATATATCCCTAGATATGATCAAAAGAGGAGAAATTAGTAGAATAAGCCTTCTAGCTCTCCGGTTGGTAGTTTCTATTGAAACTTACCTGTTTTGTACTCCAAAAGGGGTATGGGCCTGTGACTGTCAGAAACTACTGAGCTCCCTTCACCATTCTAAATAATGTCCATTACATCTTAACATGGAATAATTACTCAGTGTATCCTGAGAGAAGTTTGACCAGTTACTTATTAAAGGGTTCTAATTAGGGGCGCGTGGGTGGCTCAGTCAGTTAAGTCTCCAACTTCAGCTCAGGTCAGATCTCACATTTGTGGGTTCGAGCCCTGCATCAGGTTCTGTGCTGACAGCTAGCTCAGAGCCTGGAGCCTGCTTCCAGTTCTGTGTCTACTTCTCTCTTGCCCCTCCCCCTCTCATGCTCTGTCTCTCTCTGTTTCAAAAATAAATAAAAACATTAAAAAATAAATAAATAAATAAATGTTTCTAATTAAGAGCCAAAATCTGTGCTTTTGAGTTATTTAAATTCACCTCCTATACCACAAAGGAGCATGTCTCTGCTGTGTGGTAGGATGCTCTACGGAGATCCTCTCCTCTGTTTCTCACTTCCTTTCTCACTACCAACCTTCCCTTCAGGATCTTCTCTATCTGCTGCTTCTTCCCACTCCCCTTTCTTAGAATGTGACGAAATGGTCCAACCCCTATGTTTCCTTCTTATGTCTTTCAAACTCTGCGATTCTTTGGCCATTCAGTTCCTGCTGGATCAACAGATGGAGAGAAGATGGTGGTTGGGTGTGAGGGATGTTTTCATTTTGGTCTGTGGCTCTTTTTCTCCAAATTCCTTCATGTTAAATACACTATGTAACTGTGAGGGTTGAATTCCTTCTGTAAACCACCTTGTCTAGTTGACATGAGCCTTGGATGCTCTTTCTATTAATGTGGCTTTGGTTATATTCCTTAAGAAACTGTAATCCTGGCTTTAGAATACTAAAGGCCTGGGGTACCTGGCTGGCTCAGTTAAGTATCCAGTTTTGGCTCAGGTTGTGAGCTCATGGTTCACAAGTTTGAGCTCCTCGTTGGGCTCTCTACTGTCAGCACAGAGCGTGTTTCATATCCCCTGTACCCCCCTCTTTCTGCCCCTCACCTACTCACGCTCTCTCTCAAAAATAAATACAAAAAAAAAAAAAGAATGCTAAAGGCCTCTCTGCTCCTTTCCTTCTCAGAGCTGCCCTGGAAGTGTAGTAAATTAATGAGCATGCCTCTGTCTCTGCCATCCAGATAAATGATGCACCCAAAGAATTTCCCTGTGGCTTATTGATGCCTCTTGGGAAGACTGAAAGTTTCTCATCAGGACTTCCAAGGTATTTCATGACTTAATTCTCACCTAACATTTCATCCTTATCTCCTGCCATGATTGTTCTCCTCGTCTACCATTTATTTTTTCTGCCTTTCCATCTCTGCCATATGGAATGATTTACCATTCTCCCAATTTGCTAGACTTTCTCCACGCCTTTGTCCAGGCTGTCTTCCTCCATAGAACACTTTCCACCGTACTCCACCACTTCATCTGACCATTGTTTATTAATTCCTCAAGATTCCACCCACATGGTAGCCCTTCCTTCCCTGACTTCCCATGCTGTACGGGGTCTCCCACATCATGCCAGGCACTTCTCCTCACTACAGCACTTACATACCCTATAACTACTGTCTTCCAACACTGAAAGTTGCTTTTAATTTCATTTCTATATTTTCAGAAATAAAGGCAGAATGGGTATTTAATGAGCATTGTTTGTAGATTTAGTTAACTTATTTATTAACTCAAGTCCAGCCTCTTGTACTGCTTCAAAGTTGAATTCCTTGAATTCTCTAGAACCACAAGGATGAGAAGGGATGTTTCTTTCCTTTACCCCATGAAACTTGCTTGGTCTTCCTTTGTCTATAGTCAGCCTCCTGTACTATCTGGAGAGACTTCTTTCAGTGCTTCAGTGTGGTTTGATTTTGGATGAATGTGTGTGTATATGTGCGCGCATGTGTATGTGTGATGTAGTGGCTTATCTCATCTTCTATTTGCTTTTAGATTCCTCACTTTGAGCTCATGTCCAAACAGTCAACGTATTGCCTCCTGAATTATTTATTGACATTTGAGGCAATGGAATGTGGTCCAGATGGGGATTTCTATCTAATAGAGAAAGTGCTTCCTCACAAACTAAACAAGTGCTCCAAAACTAGAGCTTCTGGAGGGTGCAGAATTCTTCAGGTGTCAGGGAGACTGCCTAACCATCAGTCAACAAATGGGGTCAGACTCAGAGACTACACATTCCTTCACCAGTCACTGAGTTCCAGCACTTTCTTCCTCTGCCATGCTTGTAGGCACTGTCCTGCCAGGATGGTCAGACTTGGGTCTTGGCATCAAAGAGCTCAAAGTCTGCTGAAGTGAAGAAGAGAGAGTAGATGAGCAGAATGGGCTATGATAAAGGTATGTTTAGAAGTAGGTAAGAGAGAATAGAGACTAATGAAGGTTTAACAAGACTGATGTAGGGAGAACAGAAATCACCACGTCAATAAAGCAGCAAATACTTTTCCAGATGTGTCATACGAAAGTAGTTTGGGGACGTCCAAAGTTGATAAAGACCCCAAATTCTGTCCCTATTGGTTTGAATGCCACTTGAAGTAAGACTCTTTGGTGTTTTGGGGAATCAGAGAAGACAGTGGAGTAGGTGGTGAGGGTAAAGGCGTGAGGGTATAGAGAAGACTGACACTTGGGAGACTTCCTTCTTCACTCTATGGGCTGCATGTTGAAGCAGAATAAAGGGAGATAAGCAGAATTCAACTTCATTATTTTGGAGTAGTAGCTAGAAACCATCCTCTATCACCTGGTCCTCCCACTTTCACCATGAAAAAGTGGCAAATAGAATGGTGACGATAAGCAAGATGCCTGCCAAAGTTGCTGCCATGTACTTACACTATAGTGAGACCACTGGCTGACTTCAGTGATGATTAAAGAGAAACATCAAGAGGCGCCTGGGTGGCTCAGTCAGTTAAACCTCCACTTCAGCTCAGGTCATGATCTCACATTAGTGGGTTCGAGCCCCATGTTGAGCTCTGTGCTGACAGTTCAGAGCCTGGAGACTGCTTCTGATTCTGTCTCCCTCTCTCTCTCTGCCCCTCCCCCTCTCATGCTCTGTCTCTCTGTATCAAAAATAAATAAAACATATTTTTAAAATAAAAAACTAATTAAAAAATAAAGAAAAACATCAAGATGAAATGATCTATGCTTTTGATACCCTTGCAGCTGTCCAGGAGTTTTCTGAAGTTGTCATTGATCTTGCTATTATCTCCTAAAGAGTCTCTAAACCTGGCTTAGTGAACCTCGGCCATAGGCACCCTCTGTTCCTCTTTTTCTTTGATATGTGGTGTTTTCTTGTGATCATTTATATGATAACTGCTACATTGATGTGCAGGTTACGTGAGCTGGGTGCAAGCCCTCACTGCACATATGTGGAACCTAAAACCCGAAAAGGGGAAGGGACTTCACAAAGACCACACAGTTTAGGGCAGGCTTAGTCCTCACAACTACAATGCCTTGTCTTTTGATGTCCAGCCTTAATTTTGGGAGATCTTCTTCTACCTCTTTAACATACTTGTCTCAAAAATGGCAGAAGAGAGGGGTTAATACCTTGCCTATGATTATGAAGATAATAAATAATGAAAGAAAGCAATTAAGCTAGGATTGTTTGATTCTATTTTTTTTCTGTTCTTTTGTTTTGGGAGAACAAATCAATGCTAAGAATCACTCATGTCCCATGAGGGAAACTCATCTCTCAAGTACCTTGAAGTATCCTTAAACATCTTGACATGTCTTTTAAACATGACTTATAGCAAACTTTATTCTTGAGAAAAATATCCCCGTTGATCTTTGTCTTGTCCACTCTTCAAAGGCTTTTATGTGACTAGATTGCATATATATGGCTGGAAGTCCTTTGAGGAAGTACTTGAACTGCTGCAGTGACTTCTACTGTCTGTATTGCATCCAGTGCCTCAATTCTTCACATAGCTGGGAAGATCTGTCACATGTTTATGCTATTTTGACAGTAGCTGAACTGAAATAATCCAGAGGCAAGCAATATTGCTTCTCTCTAACTGGCATAGCCATGGAGCAGGGAGGTTCAGGATTAGTCATTAAATGGCTGGAACAATCAGCTTGGATGCCTGTCTTGACAGAGGCATGGAGCAAGGCCACAAGAGAATTTTGTCTGAATGGGGACAAGGACATAGGAAAGCAGAGGCTGTTATCATTGATACATTCCAGGCACCAGTGAACTATTTCATGCAGTATCTGAAGAAGAAGGAACTTGGAAGTTCGTCTACTCCTAAACACCTCTGAATTGAAGGAGACTAAGGGCTGAAGAGGGTCTTCTCTCGTGGTTATTAAAACAGATAGAACTTAGAACTTCTCTTATCCAGAGTTTGAGTCTCTGGTTTAAGCATGTTTTCAGGCTAAGTACGGGTAAGGTGAAATGATTATTTACACAAAGAAGTAATCAATGCAATAATTTGATAAACTGTGCCCTTACAGGGTTTGCATACAGTTCTCCTGACTCAGGGATTCAGATACTGTTTAGTATCTAATTCAACTGCCATCCCCCACCTCTTCACTGGTGAATAAAACTCTGATTTTATTCATGTGGCCATGTGCACAGGTCCAGATAACCAATCATAATTGGTGTGATCTAGTCATGACAATGCCATTTCATTTCATCAATGATTTACTCAGAGTTGATCAGACAACCCAGTTCTGGCCAATGAGACATGAAGAGAAGACACTCGGGACTTCATGACTCAGAGCTGCAGCACCTACCTTGTGACCACAAAAGGAGACACTGCATACAAACTGAAAATGGTAAAGACAAAGGACCAAAGGAACCAGAGTCCTTGATAGCATTACTTAGCTGGCAACCAAATCTGGGTCCTCAAGTCTCTAGGTAGCATGCTAATTCAACAGCAAATGGCCTTACAGTTTGAGCCATTAATATTGTCACTTGCAGCTTCCCTTATTTTAAATATATATAAAAAAAATTTCCAATGATGGTTAAAACCTTGCAAACTAATTTACTCATTAATGGGCTAGTACATTCCCCCAAAGCAGAAACTGTTAGGCCTTTTGTTCTTATACTCCCAAGGAGTAGGTCAGAGTCTGCCACTGTGTGGATACTCACTAAATGCGTGAAGCATAAATACATACAAACCTATATAGACAAATAAATTGCAGGGTAAAGTTTGGATGGGCGTGACTAAACTTTTTTTGAGAACCTAACACAAGCCAGCCTTTATCATGGTGGATTTCCCAAACCAGTATGGTACCAAGGACAAGTCAGTATGAGCTGTCTACCCTGGGTGCAGGCAGTAGGCGGTGCATTGTCTGGAAGGTATTTTAAAACAATACCGCAAATTGGTCTGCTCTTTATTAGCACCATGAGCCAGAAATTCTAAACAGTGTCTGTGATACACTATTCCTCCCCAAGAAAAATGTTTTGTTAGTCTAAATTCTAAACAATTGTTGTGATTAGTTTTGAGTTTTAATAATATACATGTAAGCTTTAAATTAACACTGTTTTGTTACTTATCCTTCAATAAACATATTCTACACGGAAGTTAATTCAGAGAACTCCCAGCTATCCCAGCAGCACCCAGCAGGCCGTGGGCATTCATGTTAAGATTATGTTTGTGACAGTTTAGAACAATTCCAGTTCACATCCCTAGCGCTTCTGGCCTTACCGACTATCCTTATATTTAAATGGGTGATTCTAAATGAACATCAACAACATAGTGAGTGAAGTTGATGAAGAAACAAACCTAAAGTTATCACATATCTGACATTCGGGGTGACCAGTTGGAAGAATTATTTTGCATTAAAACTTAAAACAGAGCAAAGGTATAGGATGTTATGTTATTGGCTAGTAAGTGCAAATTTGAGCTCATAAATGAAATATTACTCTGCATTTGAATTTTTCTGGTTTGAATTTTTAGATGAGGTTAATTAGACACCAAATATATTACTTACAAAGAGTCAGAATCAGCCTGATCAATGTACCTTAAAACACCATGCTTTAAAATTAGTCCCTGAAGTTTAGCACAACACAATTGTGGAAAGGGTCATTAACTATACAAGGAAATTTATATTTTGCATAAGAAAAAGAGTCAAATTTCAAGGAAGAATGCACAAGAAGCAATAAAAGATGTTGGTTTGACATTGGTAGGACAAATCAAAAGGACAAAAGGATGTTTGACTGCCTCAATCATTTTCTCATGGAATTTGTTCTAAAGCACCTGATTAAATAATGAGTTGACATTGAATAATGTCAATATTAGTTATTATGTATTATGATTTTTAGAGAAGATTTTATAAAATGTAAGACGTTTTGGATACATTTTCTGGTAATTTTAGTGGGATTTTTTTTTTTAATTTCAAAGGAGATTTTAGATTATATATGTTTATTATTACATATGTTTGGTTTCAAACATATATAATCTGTGTAACAACTTCTGGAATTTATTGTGTAATGGTGTTTTTATGAATCTGCCAAATTTATTCTACGTATAATATTTTCTTCACTATTTGTATACCTATTGGTTCTAATGAAAGACAATTTTTGAAATTAAATTCAAATAAAGAAATCTTGATCAATTTTCAGAGAACATAGATTGATAAGTTGGCTATCCTGTCTAATGAATGTAAATAGACAAGGAAGACCAAATTTGACAAAGTTATTGACATATCTGCACAAGGTATAAAAACAAACTTTATTGTTATTGTGTAAATGAAATGTAGGTGTAAGCTTTTTCCCTTAACAATATATTAATGTGATCTAAAAGTATTAATCCTTTAATTTTTTTACTTTTTTATAATATATTTTTATTGGCATGATTATACGTGTGTGTGTGTGTGTATGTGTGTTCATAGAAAAAATTTACTGTCTGTATTTTTCTTGCTGCTATTATTATTCATACAGTTTATGGTTATTACTGAAGATCATTTGGTTGCTTAGAGGATGGCGGTGTTCAAAAACCCTGCCTTTATGTGTCAGATCTGCTAGGCTCACCACTCTTCAGCAGCTGTATTTTACAAATGAGAAAACCAAAACGCAGCAAAATTAAATGTGCCAGGCCCCAAATTTAAGAACTATCATGAAGACTGTCCTTCATGAGGATTCAGATGACCGCTATCCGTAGGGCCTATAGTTCACCAATTCAGCCCATGGTTGAGTGCAGCGTGGGGTAAAGTTAACTGGAAGCTGAAGGAGGGAACATTGTGGTCACCTTCATGTGTATTCATAAATGTTACTTGAATATAAGTCAATCCCATTCTAAAGCCTTTCACCCAGAGTCCTTTGCTTCACCCAAACAAGTTTTTCCACTAAAAAATAAATATCAACTGTGAAACAGCCTATTTATGTAAGCAAAAACATTATCTAATCCTCATTTATTATGATTCATACATATACAATGTACTTGATTATACTTTTTGGTAATGTTACATTTCTAGTAAAGTTTATTAAAAACAGAACTCTTCAAGAGATGCAAAGGGAATCGCTGTGAAAATCCACAATAAAGCCCATATTCCCAGCCTCATTCCTCTAGTTAATGTCGTTCTTAAAGATATACCCAGGAAAGGCATAAGGGGCCCTTTCTCAGTTGTGTTATACTATATGCAGTTTCCATGGGAATACATACTCAGGAGATGAAATCATGAAGTACTCTAGAAGGTGCTAATATCTCAATGGAGCATAATAACCCGCTGAAAATATCTACGTTCACATAAAATGTGGCAAAAGGGAACAATGGAAATTTGAGGGAGGAGAGAGAATAAGCATCTAATATGGCAATCCAAGTTGATACTAATGCCACGCCAGGCTAGGTTTAAAGCTGTATGTAATAACAGTGAGTCACATGTAATATTAAAGTACCACTGGCTGCAATTTAATTTGGTCAGGGTCAGTATTTACCCTTGGAATACTCAAGTTTCTCTCTTTCTTTCAAACCTTCTTCCTGAATCCTGTAGAATTTCAACCCAATGATTCTTTTTTCATAATTTTTTCTATCATTGTCATTATTTTCCATCTACAAATCTGTGTTAATTTTCATGATGTAAGTACCAGGTGATTTACAAAGATCATTTATATTTTAGAATACACTTATAATGTGGAAATTACGTTCTTTTATGTTTTGCTGCTAAGGAAATTGAGAGTCAGAGAGGTCAACATAGCTCATAAGCAGAATGAGGACTTGAACCCTGGGTCCCTCTGATACTACACCCCACTTCCTTGTTGATGTCATGGTGCATGAGTCTCTGGATTCATCTATTTCAGATTTGGTAGCTTACAAACATCCTATGAAGTGAGACAGTTTCTTGTAGGTATAATAGGAATTCTAGTTCAGCTTCAAGCTATCCCAGTAGAGCCAATCAGTCAGGAAGAAAGTACATTAAGAGTCTTCTCTATGAGTCAGATGCCATGAAAGATTTGGCTAAAAGACAGAAGGTTCAGAAGATATGTATCTAAAGGGAAGGCAGAAGAGGAAAGGAGAATACCACAGAGAAGGTATCTCAGAATGTTCCCTGCTGGGCCCCAGGAACTCACGTCTAAGCCCCGTGGAGAGAGACTGGGAGTCCCAGCTAAAGAAGCTCTTCTCATGAAGGGCTCTGATACATGAGTCCTGGCTAGGCTGGCCAGACTACAAACTGCAGAGCTGGACAATGCACCCCAACCTAGCACCGCACAGAAAATGATACATGGTTTAGGGATCAATTGGGGTCAATTATCTGCAATTAACAAATAGACTCAATAAAGAGTAATGGCTCAGGGCGCCTGGGTGGCTCAGTAGGTTAAGCGTCTGACTTCGGTTCAGGTCATGATCTCACAGTTTGTGGGTTCAAATCCCGCATCTTGTTCTGTGCTGACAGCTCATAGCCTGGAGCCTGCTTCAGATTCTGGGTCTCCCTCTCTCTCTGCTCCTGCCCCTCTCAAAAATACATAAACATAAAAAATTGTTTGTAAAATAAAAAAATTAAAACATTTTTTAAAAGTATAATGGCTCAAGCATATAAGTGTTTCTTGTTTGCTTGCTTTTAGTTTTATTTATATTTTTGGTGTGTGTGTGTGTGTGTGTGTGTGTGTGCATGCACACACTCAGAAATAGTACAAGGTTGGCTGTCTAGGCTGGCAGAATGATTCTGGTCACAAGTCATTTGAGGATCTAGTCTCTTTCACCTTGAACATATAGTTTTCAACATTGTCTCAGGTGCCACATCTAACCAGGGGATGGGGAGAGCAGAGAGAATCACCCAGGAGAAGTTCGATGAACCAGGCCTGAAAGTGACGCCCCTTACATCCACACATCCACTCACATCTGCTAGTTTGAAATCCAGTCAAATGGCCAAATCTAACTGTGGAGGAGCCTGGGAAGGACAGGCTTGCTGGGTGCTCCCAAAGGGAAGGAATCAGGTTGGTGCCAGTTAACAGATTCCAGTGAATGCAACCCCACTGGCATGGGCAGCTTTGGGAACCCCAGGTAACAACTCAGATATCAGCATTCTCACAGAGGATTCCAGTCCTTGCAGTGGGAAAACAACTTCTTGTGGCTTCATAATCATCAAGATAGCCCAGAGTTGAGTGGAAATCTACTGATAAGGGTCAGAAAGAAGATGGCTGTTGTCCCGAGGTAGCAGAGGTATCTTCCCAGGGCTCACAGCAAAGGAAGCTGGGTAACCATGGTTACTGTAAGAATCAAAGATACCAAAAAGTGTAACTGCTAAATAAAAAAAAATTATTTAATGTTCATTTTTGAGAGAGACGGAGAGTGTGAGCAGTGAACTGCTAATTTTTAAATATCCAGACAGTAAAAGAAGGAGTAAAAAAGAAATGAAGGGGGGTGCCTGGGTGGCTCAGTCGGTTAAGCCTCTAACTTCAGCTCAGGTCAGATCTCACATTCGTGGGTTCGAGCCCTGCGTCAGGCTCTGTGCTGACAGCTCAGAGCCTGGAGCTTGCTTCCGGTTCTGTGTCTCCTTCCCTTTCTGCCCCTACCCCTGTCATGCTCTGTCTCTCTCTGTATCAAAAATAAATAAAACATTAAAAAATTCAAAAAAAGAAATGAAGGTTGTTAATAATCACTCCACTGGAAGATTAAAATTATTAACATTTGGTGTACAGCCTGCCAAAACCTCACTCGATCACTATATATCTATACTGTTTTTGTACGCATGTGTATGTATGTAAAACATTCTTTTTAATGACATATACTTTTGTTTTCTGCTTTTTTCACTTAAACATTAAGTAGATGATCATATATGATCAACTCAATTTTTTGTAAATAGAATCTGAGTCTTTCTTTTTATCTATATTATTTTGGCTTATAAAAATTACAGTGAAAATCCTTGTTCATATTCTTGAATCACTCATCTAATCATTAACATAGGAAAATTCCCAGACAAAACAGCTGATGTATCATACATCATCCATCCCGACATACCTGGGTGCATAACCCTTAGAGCACACACACAAATCTGAAAGGCATTCTCAAATTTCTCTCACGAAGATTATACTCATCTTTTAGGTATATGCATTCTTAATCCCTGTTTTTATAAATACTAGGTATCTTTATAATTTTTAACATCTGCCAATAAAAGCAAAAGTGAAACTCTCATTTTTATTTTAATTTGTATTTCTTTATTTATTAGTGTGTAGTATGACATCTCTTCAAATGCATATGGGCCATCTTTCATTTATTGTATCTGAAATCTGGGAGCTCAGTGCCCCTCACCATGCTATTTCTTTTCAGAAGATTTTTACTATGCTAACATTTATTTTTGGATGAACATTAAAATAATTTTATAAAAAATGTTTTAAATTATTTTTATGGTTTTTATTTATTTTTGAGAGACAGAGACAGTGAGAGCAGGGGAGGGTCAGAGAGAGAGGGGGACACAGAATCCAAAGCAGGTTCCAGGCTCCGAGCTAGCCATCAGCACAGAGCCTGACGCGGGGCTCGAACCCACGAACCGTGAGATCTGACCTGAGCCGAAGCCGGCGCTTAACCAACTGAGCCACCCAGGCGCCCCTAAAAAATGTTTTTATTGCGATTGTTAAACATATAGGTTTGTTCATTGAATAATGGCATCATTATTCACATAGGAACCCAGTATAATTTTTCATTTATTCTCCCCTTATTATCATATTTGATGGATTTTTATAGTTTTTCATGTAAGTTCTGAACCTTTGTTTTTTTAATTTATTCCTAAATATTTTATGTATTAAGCTGTATTTTATACCAGAATAATCACCATTATATTTCCTACCTGCACCTTCTTGTTACATAAGAGTTTTATAAATTCATTTTTTAACCAGCTACATTATAGGTTTCTCTCTCTTTCTCTCCCTCTCTCTCTTTCTCTTTTATTTTAGTTTTTCTTTTCATATCTAAGTTTTTAGTTGGTTTCTAGGGTTTTTTGAAATTAGAAATTTGACTTTTTTCTGAATTTGTTTCTTATTTTTTAACTACTTGTATGGCTTATTTTTCCAAAATAATGTGAAATAACTGCGGTAATAACAGACATGTTTGACTCTAAAGGAAATGGCATTGTGTGTGGATGTATGTTTGTATGTGTGTGAATATGTATGTATATGCATGCTTATCATATGGAGGAACTAGCATCTTAATTCTGTTCATCCTAGACTTTTAACAAGGAATAATGGATAAAAATTATTAGGTGCCTTTTAAATATCTATCGAGAAAGTAATTTTTACTGCTAGGTTTTGCATTTGGTAGGGAGTTTCTAAGCAAAAATATAAAAATAATTCTAGTATATCATAGGTCTAAAAGGAGAAACCTAACAGGGGACCATGGGAAGGGAAAAGGGGTGGGGGGAAGAGTTAGGGAGAGGGAGTGAGGCAAATCAAATCATGAGAGACTCTTGAATACTGAAAACAAACTGAGGGCTGAAGAGGGAGGGGGAAGGGGTGGGGGGAGTGATGGACATGGAGAGGGGCACTGGGGAAGAGCACTGGGTGTTATATGGAAACCAACTTGGTAATAAACTATTTAGAAATTAAAAAATAAAAAAAGAAATAATTCTAGTATTGCATTATATTTATATTGTATCTTTGCCTATAATCAGGAAGGACAAATCTTTAGTTCTGTAAGCCACACTGCCAATAATCTCAAATTTAGCCATGTATTATAAAAACTTCAGTGTACTTTCTAAAAAATAAATGATAACATAAACACCGTTTTAAGGTGAGCAAAATAATTGTCATGAAACTGAACAAAGAGCAAGTAATTATGTGGAAAACCTGGAACTTCATTGCCCCAGGGATTACAATGTGAAACCAAAATAAAATGATCATGGGCTAGTGAGAGGTAGGTATACAGTTGCTTCATGCCTCACAAAGAAAGCAAATAGTTGCTTTTTAAAAAAGGCTAGTTTTTAATTGATGGGTTCCTTCAGGGAACGAAGGAGTTGATCTTCAATGTCCCTTTCAGATTTGCCAAGCCAAAATGAAGGGCAACTAGAAGTAGACATCACTGACAGCCATCGGAAACATGGCAAAGACCCCCAGAGACTTCCGAGGAAAGGGGGAGGGGTAGTTTCGTTTTGAGCGAATTGATCTGGAGGACCCACTTAGCCAGTGAGGAGGGAAAACAGAGTTGTATTTTCTCTAGGAATCCTTTCCATACTTCATCTTTCACTTCCATTCCTAATAAAATTGGGCTTTTCCCTCCAGCTAAGCCTTCTACTATTTAGTCTGCCTCTCTTTGGCCCTTTCTCTTCTAATTATTTATGTACATAATTTTCCACTAGAAAATAAGACCATTGAAGGCAAAATTTATGTGTTTATATCACTCCCACCCACACCCTAGAGTACCCAGCACAGCAGACATTGTGCAGTAAACAGCGTGAATAAATGAGTGATAAGCATAAGCTTAATGTAGATCCCTTAACAGAATTACTACTGATGATAAGCAGAATTGTTAGCAACAGCTAATTTTTATGAAGTGCCTAGTATGTGCCAAGACTTTCATATGTATTATCCTTTTAATCCTTATAATGGTCTTGGCAGGTAGATATCATCATCCCCACTCAAGAGACGAAGAAACGAGGCTCAAAGATGTCACCTAACTTGCCAAGGCTCACATAAAAGAGACTCGAACACCTTTCTGACATCAAAAACCATGTTTTTTCCAGTGTACCGAGTTGTCAGATGTCAACAGGAATGTCAACTTATTATATGAGCTGTTTGGTGTTTCTATTCTGCAAAGATCACTATGAAGAACTTTAGAAGAAAAAAATATGTTCAAATGCGGGTGGGATTTCCAATGAATTTTGAAATTGGAGAAAATGTATTGCCAAGCACTAAACAAACATTGAATCTGTTTTATGAGCTAATGGCTTAAGTTGGATTTCAGTGGCATTCCGGTATTGTACACAGCATTCACATGCTCATGCCTCTCTTCAAAGCTCCGGAGCAGTTGGTGCTGATCACAGATGCTGCCAACGAGCTAGACTGTGTCAGAAGAATGCTACACACGGAGTTTGTATCTGAGACTGTTGTTTTTCCACAAAAGTTTTGAAAGCATTTCGAAACCCAAACGGCTCTCCTGAAAACAAAATAATTTTGATTCCCTAAAATATCTTTTCTTGGTTCAAAATATAAAGCTTTTGGAGGCAGGAACTCTTCTACTTTCTATATAGAGAATAAACTGCTGTGTAGTAGTTGTTCAATAGTCATTTTTTAAGGAAAGGAGTCATATTTAGCACTATGGTTTTAGCACTATGGTTTTAGCAATACGGTTTTCTGGGAACAATTCTTAAAGTCTTGAAAGGGAAGCTTCACAATGAGAGGTGTGAGCAAAAACAGAATAGGAAACAAAATCTTTAGGTGACAGCTTATGAAGGGCCTTATGTATCATGCAGAGAGGAAAAAAAAATACCAGTAGAATAAACACATTGAAAAACTAGACAGCTAGCTTTAAATATTGGTCAAATTTAAAAGCAAGGATAGAAAACCATTTTCAATATGCATAGTACTGATCAGTTGTTAATGAGATTTCTGGAGCTCCATGCTGAAAAGAGTCTGAGACCAGATGCAGGCCAGGAGAGGAAAGAGCGCCATGATCTACTCTTAATGTCTGGACATCATAGTCACTGGTCATGGTGCCGAGGCTCCTGCCATGCATATATTTAATACCGCAGGCTTAAAAAGGAAAAGAAAGGTTATGCCTTTAAGAAAGAGTTTGGTCTGCCAGTCATATTTTTCAGCTAAAAGAATTAGTTAAAAAAAAAAAAGGAACCATTGTGTCGCCTATAAAATATATTCAAGGAACTGAATTGGTAAGAGTAAGTTTTCCTTTATTGAAAACTATGATTGCCTGGACCTAGAATACAGTCTGACTCTTTTGTTAATCGAGTAAGAAGGTCTATATAGAAGGAGGATATAACTTTGTTGGCGGCCCTGCCCCTGACCAATACCTATGCACAAATTTGTATGTGCATACAGGCAGAGTGGGACACGCCAGCTCACGCGATCTGAGAATTAGCATGAGGAAGCCAGACCATAAAGAACTCTAAGTAACGCGGCCATAACTGCAAGGATTCCAAGTGCCAAACCACAAATAGTTGACAAAAAAGAACATTGGTACTTTGGTCTTCTGGTTTTCACACGCTAAGAAACACTGGGAGCTGGAAGTTTCCCTAGAGGAGAAAGGAAACCCCAAATGCTGGCTAATAGCAGTTGAACTTAGTGAAAGAAGATATTTGATTTTAACCTGGCTGTTTGCGTGTCTTTAAGTTTTGCTGAAGATTTGATCTTAAGTTGGAAAACAATGGTAGATGTTTAATGATGGATTGATTGATTTTTCATTTTAAAAAGTATTGGTGGTATGCCTGGGTGGCTCGGTCAGTTAAGCATTTGATTTGGCTCAGGTCATGATCTCACAGCTCATGAGATCAAGCCCCCTTGTCAGGCTCTGTGCTGAAGCCCAGAGCCTAAAGCCTGCTTCAGATTCTGTGTCTCCCTCTCCCCCTTCCCAGCCCCTGGTCATACTCTGTCTCTGTCTCTGTCTCTGTCTTTCTCTCTCAAAAATAAATAAACGTTAAAGAAAGTTTTTAAAAAAGTATTGGCTACAAAATGTGTTATCCCTCTCTCTTACAGTCATGCACAGCAGCAAAAACATCACTTTTAAATCTGTTAACTCTTTATGCAAGTCAATTTTTTTTCCTGGTAGCAAAAACTTTAAGTGATACCAAAAATAGTAAAAATAGAATGAATTTTATCATATCTATACCTATAAGATGACTCTTTATGATCAGTTTTAAAAAGTATGCCCATTGTTCTAAAAAATAGAATACCAGGAAAGTTCACTAATGGAAAGAATTTCTCTGATTTGTAATTTTTAAAATACACATTTATATTTCTTCATCATTGCTTCCAAGGTTTTGTTTGTTTGCTTATTGCCCAAATTGTAAAAAGGAGAAAAAAAAATCATCCCCTCATCCTCTCCTCCTCCACTTTATTTAGACGACTGTTCAGTTTTTCCTTTTCAGTAGGTGGGAAAAAGCAAAGAACAAACCCAAACAAACAAACAAACCCTAATCTTAGCCCACAACGATATCTCATTTGTTCACAATATCTGAGCCTGAATGATTTTCAGTTTTACTCTATCTAAGCTTTCTGTGGTGAAGTGCTTCCAGTCTGTTTTGAAAATAGAGTGTGAAATCAACAACAGTAACAACAACAACAACAAACCAAATAAGCAAATATTGTTTAGACCTTCTAACTCCAATTCCAGAGCTCCTCCACCACACAATGGTTGATCCTGCTAGATCATCTTGACTAATCTTGAAAAGAAACATAAAATTTTTATTACTGAAGCATCTGAAGGAATGAGTAACTATTCCAGCTGTGTATGTCTTCAGAAGTTGATGAAATTCTTTAGCAACCATTCCAGAGATATAGTGACACATGGTGCTGTGGCACTGTGCCCAGTGAAACTGTGTTCTCCCAGCCACCAGCAAGGGCCCAACTGTCTGCTCTTTGGTACTCTCCAGTCCAGGCTTGCCAGATGGCCTCACCACACACATACCATCCCAACTCTTTCCCCAAGCATCATCTCATGAGTCATGAAAGCAAATTTTCTACTTAAATCCACCTTACCAACTATTTTATAACTTTGGAGGCCCCGATCCTGATAATGGTATTGTCCAGACAACTCACTGATTTTACTCAGTTTTAATGGACATTTTAATGGAACAGAGTGGATGCAAACATTTTATGAGTAGTCCTACTTCACTTCAAATATATATTTTTTTTTATTTGAGAGAGAGAGAGAGAATCTTAATTTCTCATTCAAGAGGCTCAGTGCAGAGCCTGATGCAGTGCTTGATCCCACAACCCTGGGATCATGAGTCGAAATCAACAGTCACTCAACTGACTGAGCCACCTGGGCACGCTCAAATATATCTTTGATCAGTTCTGTCTTTTGGTTTCTGTGTACCTTCCATTGAGATGGTTTTCTCTTGTGTCCACTGCTTTAAGGACCAACTTACTTTTCCTTCAATGCCTTCCATGCTCACCCCTGCTCAACATGAGTTCTCTTTCATTTGAATGTCTGTATAATTTATCTGTGCTTCCCCTCCTTTTTGGCCTATCACGTAAGACAGTTTTTAGCTGAATATCTTAACTTCCCTAAAATATGACAAGTTCCTGTAAAGTAGGATCTTTGCCTAATTTGTTAGGTGTCAAGAACCTAATGAGAGTTCAATAAATTAGATGAAGGTTAGTATCCAAAATCTATAAGGAACTCACTAAACTACACACCCATAAAAACAAATAATCAAGTGAAGAAATAGGCAGAAGACATGAACAGACACTTCTCCAAAGAGGACATCCAGATGGCCACCAGGCACATGAAACTGTGCTCAGGATCACTCATCATCAGGGAAATACAAATCAGAACCACACCGAGATACCACCTCACGCCAGTTAAAGTGGCTAAAATGAACAAATCAAGAGACTATAGACTCTGGTGAGGATGTCGAGAAATGGGCACCCTCTTACTTACACTGTTGGTGGGAATGTAAACTGGTACAGCTGCTCTGGAAAAGAGTGTGGAGGTTCTTCAAAAAATTAACAATAGAACTCCCCTATGACCCAGAAATAGCAAAGCTGGAATTTACCCAAGGGATACAGGAATGCTGATGCATAGGGGCACATGTGCCCCAACGTTCGTAGCGGCACTTTCAACAATAGCCAAATCATGGAAAGAGCTTAAATGTCCATCAACTGATGAAGGGATCAAGAAAGAAGATGTGGTTTATATATACAATGGATTACTACATGGCAATGAGAAAGAATGAAACCTGGCCATTTGTAGCAATGTGGATGGAACTCGAGGTTGTCATGTTAAGTGAAATAAGGCAGAGAAGGACAGATATGTTCACTTATATGTGGAAGAGGAGAAACTTAACAGAGGGCCATGGGGGAGGGGAAGGGGAAAAATAGTTAAGGAGAGGGAGGGAGACAAACCACAAGAGACTCTTAAATACTGAGAACAAACTGAGGGTTGATGGGGGTTGGGGAAGAGGGGAAAATTAGTGATGAGCATGGAGGAGGGCACTTGTTGGGATGAGCACTGGGTAATCTATGGAAACCAACTTGACAATAAATTATATTTTTTAAAAAGTTCAATAAATTATTATTTATTATCTGAATAAGTGAGCGGATAGGATTGTAAAACATAGTGCTATTAGATGCATGCATTATGAGATTATACACTGCTACTATGACTGCCAGTCAAGTTGTAGAATCTTTATGACAATTAATTATGGTTCCCAATCTTTGAAGTAATAGGATCCTCTTATTGCTTGATTTTGCAGCCACATTCTCTCTCCAATCTTGAAAACGATTCATGGCATAATTTTTGAATAAAAAAATTAGGTTTCTATTAAAATATTTCTTTGGATAACTGTTATGACATAGGTTGGAGGATTGTAAATCATGGTCAAGTAAAACAATGCTTACAAGCATTAACATACTCATGATAGGCTGTATTAGCTTCTTAGGACTACCATAGCAAAGTACCACAAACTGAGTGGCCTAAGACAACAAACATTTATTCTCTCCAGTTCTGGAGGCTGGAAGTCTGGAATCAAGGTGTTGGTAGGGCATACTTCTAACACTATCACATTGAGCATGAGTCTAAAGTTCCATAACTAAATAGCAATAGAAATGATAAAATCCTAGCTTTCTAGCTTCAGGACAGTGCTTTCTCCCACCTCAACTTGTATAAAAATTTGCCCTATTTCATGTGGATGAGTCTTTTCCTCTTCAACCATCCCTACCCCAAATGTTCACACCTCCTTCTCATGGAAGAAGCATTTTTCTCATTGTAGCAATGTTCTTTTCAACGTCAGCAAGGCACAGAAGGCTATATGGCCACAGAGAAACTGAAAAAAATAGTGTATTTAGTGGAGTTGGAAACCAGTGAATTGTCAATAAAACCATATTTTTAAAACATCTTTCATTTCAACTTAATACTAGAATTGATAAAAGGGATTGAAGTACAGTTTTCAACATTAAGGAATTAATTCCTCATTCAAGAGGCAAATGCGTGAAGAAATTACTATAATATACAGCAGATTCTAATGAGCATTGCAACTTGAAATACATCTTTGACATAATAAATATGGCACTCAGTGAAGTTTACATTCCCTCTCATAAGCATTATATTTTGAAAACCATCTTTGATGTAAGAAGTAAAGCATTCACAGTGAAGTTTACAGGTAATTCCCTCTCATCATTTCTCTTTGAAGAAAATAAGTAATTCAAAATACTTTTCATAGAGATTAATTTACTCATCAGCTTTATTACGGGGTTGGTATTTTCACTGAAAAAGAACCCATACCTCCATACTGAAGCATCCACACAGGGACATATTGAAATATTTAAAAGACCAAGTCCTTGGATTTTATCTGTAATAGTATGGTTCATTTGTTCAGGGAAGAAGGAAGAAAGACAGGGAGGGAAGAAGGAAGGAGTAAAAGGGAAGGAAGAAAAAGTGGGGGAAAAGGGAGGGAAAATATTTAAAAACAAAAGAATGAAGGAAGATGACTCATGAACTAAGGAGCAGAATTCATCCAATTCATTTCAGTCTGTTATCTCTGAATAAAAGTTTTGAGTTTCAAAGTCCTTATTTGTAAAATGATGGTTTCGCTACCCCCATAAGGTTGTGCAGATTTAAATTAAAGAAACATAAGAGACTCTTAAATACAGAGAAAAACTGAGGGTTGATGGGTGTCAGGGGTTAGGGGTGATGGGGAAAATGGGTGATGGACATTGAAGAGGGCACTTGTTGACATGAGCACTGGGTATACATTGTACGTAAGTGATGAATCACAGCAATCTACTCCCAAAGCCAAGACTATACTGTGTACACTCTGTTTTAGCTAACTGGACAATAAGTTATTTTAAAAATAAAAAATAAACTAAAAAAATAAATTACAGAAGATAGCAACCAGAGACAGCTAGTGCATGGCAAACCCTCATTGACTGGCGTAAGTTGTTACTCACATACATTAATGAAGCACCTACTTTAAGGGAGCTGCCTCTCATCTCATTCAGTGTCTCTGTAGCATTAGTTGATTAAATGATTTCAACAAAAATCTGGTCACAATAACTCCCTGATGTTGCAGACACACACATACAACATGATCAGTGATTGAAATTTTTACTTTTTGACAAACTCTTTCAAGTGACATTGACATATTTCCTTTTTGTTGCACCTCCAGACTCTCACATTTTCAGAGATTAACTTCTATTGCTGAAATCACAAATTAAATTCCAGTAAAAATGAAAGCTGCAATAAATCAACCCACCAAATCTTGTACTTTAAGTGTAATTCCATATATCACATAGAAAGTTAAAGACTTTGTCATAAAGAAAGTGAATAATCTATGGCTAAAATAGGTCTTGAGTCAACTTTTAAAAACTTATCTATCACCTAATTATCACAGTTATCTGGAGATGATTCAGCCTTCTACTTAGTAATGTCATTGAAAAGGTGCTACTTTTGAAAACTGCTTTATTTATGATGCTACACCAAAAATGCAGAGCATTAGCCTATTAAGTGCCAGTTTCTTTTTGTAGATGTCCTATTATCTATTGCTGTAGGAAAACATTTTAATAGTTCTTTTTCCTCCTCAAACAGATTTTCCCCATGTGTCCTTACTGCCATGCTAAGAATTTTATGAAAAAGCTGAATTCCAAGTCATTATATTTTCTTAAATGCTAGCTAGACTTTCATTTTTTAAAATAATACTTGGTTATTTACTATATATATACATATACATATATACATATACATATACACATATACATATATATATATAGGCTAGGATTTATACTAATAACTTTGATTTAGTTAGTTATTTGGTTTCAGGTTAATTTTGCATATGTTTTCTCATTTAATCATCCTAGCACCTCTGTGCATGGAAGGTACTGTTCTTAAAATCATCATATGAGAAAAGATACCATGACCTACAGAACTCAAGTAACTTAACCAAGTTTGCATAATAATGGAACCAGGACTCAAACCCAAGAATTCAGATGGCAGAAGCCATACTCTTAATAACCCCAACTCTATATTATTACCTGGCTAGCCATGACATATTAAGGGGGAAAATGCAAATTTCAGAACAGAATATATCTTTAGTGTGATATATATTTCCTTGGCGTGTGTGGACATATTATATAGATATAGATATAGATATAAACATCAAATATGAGAGTTATGTGCTGCTTTCTAAAATTTTTTTAATGTTTTATTTATTTTTGATACAGAGAGAGACAGAGCATGAGAGGGGGAGGGGCAGAGAGAGAAGGAGACACAGAACCGGAAGCAGGCTCCAGGCTCTGAGCTAGCTGTCAGCACAGAGCCTGATGCGGGGCTCGAACCCACGAAAGTGAGATCTGACCTGAGCTGAAGCCAGAGGCTTGAACGTGAGATCTGACCTGAGCCGAAGCCGGAGGCTTAACCGACTGAGCCACCTAGGCGCCCCTGTACTACTTTCTATAGTAAACACTTCCTATATGCTAGAAATGGGTACTATTATCTCCCCAGTTTTACAGAGGAAGACAAACTCAGAAAAGCAAAAAAATTTAACCAAGGTCAGAAAGCTAGCAAGTGGTTAAGAATCAACCATATAGTGATACACACACACACACACACACACACACACACACATACACACACTATACATGGATGTATACACACACATATATATGCATGCGGACACATATGCATATATACATTTTTTAATTAAAAAAGGGAACTTCAATTCACATAGCTTGAAGTATCCTTTCCCATTACAAAATGAGCTTCAAAAAATCAAGTTCCAGTATGTGATCTTCACTGGTCAAGATCACCCTTTCCTGAGTCACTTAGGAATAAGCACTGTCTCTGAATGCTTCATGAGACTCCTTTGTCTTTTCTTCTGTGGTTTCTTTGGTTAACCAGATCCTATTCAGACAGACACATTCATTTTTCACTATATGGTGATCAGTTAGATCACTATAAGGTCTTATGGACTGAGAGATATTTTATTCTTTTCTGGTGAATACACCTCTATTCCAGGGGTCGGCAAATTATAGCTTTATGTGTTTGTTTTGTACAGTACATGAAGTAAGAATGATTTTGCTTTTTATTTAATAGTTAAAAATTTAAAGAACATATTTCATGACACATGAAAATTATATGAAATTCAAATTTCAATGTTCATAAATAAATGATCATTGGAACACAGCCATGCCCATTCATTTGTGTATTGTCTAAGGCTGCTTTTGTACTACAATGGCAGAGTTGAGTAGCTGCAACAGAGACCATATGGCTTGCAAAGTCTAAAATATTTACTATCTGGCCCTTTACTGAAAATGCTTGCCAATCCCTGCTCTACTCTAATGCACTGTGTGTTTATTTAAAGTTCAACTTTCTGGAAGCTTCTCTTCTTTCCAGATTCACTCAGGACACCTCACTATTGCCCCCTGTCTTCCTTTAATCCCTCAAGGACAAGCCACTTTCAAACAAGCCTTTTCTAAATATGGCCACAGTTGATTGTTTTCTCATTACCAAGGAAGATTACAACAGTTCCTAGTGGTCTTAGAAAACCTGGACATAGGGGTGCCTGGTTGGCTTAGTTGGTTAATGTCGGACTTCGGCTTAAGGCATGAATCTCGCAGTTCCTGAGTTCAAGTCCTGCATTGGGCTCTGTGCTGACAACTCAGAGCTTGGAGCCTGCTTTGGATTCTGTGTCTCTCTCTGTCCTTCCCATGCTCATGCTCTCTCTCTCTCTCTCTCTCTCTCTCTCTCAAAAATAATTTTAAAAAATTAAAAAAAGAAAACCTGGATATAATATAGTAGGCCATAAATGGAAAGCCCAATTACAATCTCCCTCCTCTCTGGACCTCCGTTTTCTCATCTGTACAATGAGTACTTTGGGCTACATTGCTGAGATCATTTTTACTATGATATCCTACATTTGCAACAGTTCAAAATATCAACACTGCCTGAATATCAACCAAATGCAGGTAATAAAAGTGAATATAAGTAGAGTCCTTATTTTCAGTGACCTCACAGCCTAGCACATGTCTGGATTGCCAAAATATTAGCTACCCAGGTATAGTAGGTAGAATAATGCTTACCACCACCACCCCCCACACTGCCCCAAATATCCATGCCCTAATTCAGAACCTGTGAGTATGTTATCAAAGCCACCTTGTTGACTACTATCCTATACTATCCTACCCATCTGGCCCCTGTGCATATTTGGATGTGCCATTTCTGGTATTATCTAATGCATTTGACTGAAAAGTGTACTGAAGTCTGGCCACTTAGGTAGTTAAAGATAGATATGGATCCAAAAGAAATATCCCATCTATTTAATGAACATTTATTATCTACCATGTTCGAGATTCCGCTACCGCCTAGTGTGTGATTTTTCCCCTACCCCTCCATCAATTGTTCCTAATACCCAAGACCTGGCTCACTTGTCCCCATAGCATTCTAATGCTTTGAATGATTTCCTCTACCAAAGAAATAAAATCTAATACATAAAAATTTATCTTCCTCTTATTAGCATCATACAAAAAATTCAAAACTATTGAACTGATAAATTCCCCTCCCCTTCTAATTATGGGAAAGCACACAACTCTGGGAAGTCATTTTGAAGACTGAAAAGGACTTCTAGGCCAGCCCTTAGGGGCTTAGAAATCACGGACCAAGAACCACTGTTGTTCTGGGCTTGGATCACTTAATCCTGACCTCTGAGCTGCCCATCAGAACCAAAAAGCTAACAAGATGTGCTGCTCAGTTGGGTCATCAAAAGTAATACATTCTCTCCCTCTCCCCTTCTCTCTTTCTAATCTAGAAGAAATAGTCACAGCCTTGAACCCTTGTCTGGTGTTCTCAGGAGAACTAAACAACTTCTATGCTTATTAAGTTCTTTGTATGAAGAAGGAAACAGGGGGAAATTGTTCGTGATGAGAGATACACTGCCCTTTGGAATCTGACTTACTGTCTCCAGCCCACAAGAATGGATATGAAAAAGGCTCAGAACAGCAGGGTACATGTGACCAAAACGAGGGTGCCAAGAACTAGGACGGATTGTTGAGAAGACATGAAGAACAGAGGAGTGTTACAGGATTGCTTAGTCCCATGTCACTCATGGCCAGGGCTGATGCCGGCAACTAACTTAGAAGGCCAGATTTTCTTTTGAGAAGACAAAGGTGGAATTTGCTTGCTTCTGGGCCAATGCAATGTTTCAATTATACATTATTGAATAAATAAATGAATGGATAAGTGAATAAAGAAGTATCAATAATTGCTATCACTTGGCTAGTCTCTGTGATAGATATTTTTCATATGTGATCTGTTCAAATCCTTATAACAACACTATGAAACTGTCATTCATATCCTCATTGGTAGATAAGGACATTGACGGTCAGAGGGGTAAAAGGGATCCTATTATTTGCTGGACATGATAGAAGAAGAAATTTAAAAATTATCATTATTTAACCCTCATTAAAAAATACTCCAGAGCCCCATATTATCACCATTTTTTTTGTATGCAGAGAATAGGGATTCAAAGAAGGGATGTAGGTAAATAGTCAACAGCCATATGAATCCTGATGTCTTGCAACTACCTGGTTGTGTATCCCTGGGACATCTAAGTGGAGATACCTACAGCCAAGAAGTGGAAATATATCCAGAAAGACCTACAGATAGAGACATGGCATGCAGGCAAAATAAAGAGGGGAGTTTTTAATTAAAGCTGAACCTGAACAGTTGAATTTGTTAGTGTGGTCAACTATGAGGAGAGAAGTGGCAATAATAAAATGTGACAAGGCCACGATAATGGAGAACAACCAAACATGAGCTTTCTTCTTTCCTGAGACTCCTCACAGAGTCCATGAACCCTTCACCTTTGCAAGTGTCGTTTCCTGCAGCTCAATCTCAACTCTCTACTGGGAAACTGCAGCCTCTTCAAGTTATGGACACCTTGGTCACCATGGATTCACCATGAGTATTCATGAAAGAATAATCTACACTCATCACCTCTACTTACTACATCTCATTCACTCCTCAACCTGATTTTTTTATTCCCATCCTGCATCTGGCACTGCACTCACCGGGGCTTCTATGTGCAATAACTGCCAAGCACATGGGCACATTTCAGAATTGCATTTGTTTACTGCTAACCACCGATTCTAGAAACTACTCTAATTATGGGTTTGGGTGATACCATTTCTCCATGTTTTTCCTTTTTCCTTGAGTTATTCCTTTCTGGATTTTTCCACATTTTTATTCTGCCCATTCCTTAGGATTGGTGGACACCAGAGCCCAAAGTAGAAGACTCTTTACTCTTTTTTTCCTGTTGATATCTTATTTCCTTTGATGGCTTCAGCTATTATCTAACTATAAGCTTATAACTATGAAAGTTGTGTCTACATATATGCCCCTAGTTATATGGCCAATGATCTATCAGATATTTCAACCAGACATCCTTTAGGCTTCTCAAACTCAACATGAACAAACTTAACTGTGTGTTCTGCCCCTTACCCCAAGCCTTCTTTATCATCTGTATTGGTTTTCTATTGCTGCTATAACAAATTACCACACAGGTGGTGGCCTGAAATAATATATATTTATCATCTTACAGTTCTGAAGGTTAGAAGTTCTAAAATCAAGATGTTGGGCAGGCTGCACTTGTTCTGGGCATTCTCAGAGTGAATGCTTCCTTGCTTCTTCAGCTTCTAGAGGTTGCTTGCATTCCTTGATTCATGGACCCTTCCTCCAACTTCAAGGTCAGCAGTACATCACCTTTAAATCTCTCTCTCCCTCTCTCTGACTTCCATGCCTATCATTACATCTTCTCTAACTGCAACACTCCTGTGTCCCTCTTACAAAGAAACTTGTGATTACACAAGGCCTACCTAAAGAAACCAGGATAATCTCCCTGTCCCAAGGTCTTTAATTTAATCACATCTTCAAAGTCCCATTTTCCATATAAGGTAAAATTCAAAGGTTTGTGGGATTAGGACATGGACATATAGGGGAGGGAAGCATTATTCTAGCTACCACACCATCTGTGATTGCCTTTTTAGCAATGACCTATTCTTTATCTAGTTGTCCAAGCTAGTCACCTGTAGTCACCTGTGATATTTTGTTCACCCCACCCCTTCACATCTAAGTCACCACCAAATTCTACAAACTCTACCTCCTAAATCTACCTCCATTACTTCTCCCCACACCCACTTCCTCTGTGCCATCTGAGCCTTTCCTGCTCAGGCAGACACCTACATAATTCGGTTCCAGTACTAAGCCCTGAGATAAAAATATATAAATCTTTACATGTTCTTGAGAATTTTTTTTCTTAACATTTTAGTAAGAAAAAAAAAGCATTGTCACAGAGATCTGGGTAAGTGTTCTGTGGAGAGGATACTGTACAAAGCTGTAATCCCTCTGGGTGAGGTGCCAGAGGCTAATTTTGAGCTACAGCTGGCTATTTCCTAACCCTGTGACATCTGGCAAGTTATTTACGTGCTCTAATTCTTGGTTTCCTCATCTATAATACCCAACTCGTAAGTTATTCAGAGACTCAAAGTGCAATGACGTAGGTATTTATACTGTTCGTATGTAAGTTGTTAGTAACACACTTTTGATTCAAAGGACAAGTCATTATGTAAGCATGGTCAGCCAGAGCCTGGAAACATTTTCATATTCAAAAATTCAGCCTGGGCAGTCTCAGTCCAATAAGCACCAACTTGTCTGTGTCTCAAATATTTATAACTATGCAAGTAGCAACTTTCTGCTCATTTTTTGTATAGGGGTTGATTCCATTGTTATGTTTATACAATTAGAGGGGCACTCTTTTAAAAAAATAGCATTGAATTATGAATACAACATACTTTACAAAAGCAGGGATTTATTTTGAATGAGAAAAAAAAATTATAAAAAATAGAAAATGTTTCTTTGCAAATATTGTAAAATCATATGACCATGTGAAACAGCCTTGAAGCTTAAATTTTAACAGCTCCAGAGAAAATCTCTTTGTCTATTTCTGTATTAAAAAAAATCCACAGCTCTTATATTTTTAAACATCACGGTTACCCTCAACCCTGATACATATTTAAAAAAAACTTTCTTATTTGCAAAATTAAGGTGCTAAATATACTACTAACAAATGTTACAAATAAATGTCACATGGATTCTGTGGCTTGCTGAGCATTAAACATTCCTGCTGCAAATTCGTTTCGGTACTCATTTACACAAATTTGATGGGTATGGGGATTCATTCTAAATTCCAAACAGAACCATGAGGAACAACAGAAAATATTTGCTCCTTAAAGGACTAGCTACACATACCAAGAGACCGTTGAACTTGTGTAATTGCTATATATTCTGGGAAGCATGATTGAAATAAACAGATAATAAATAAGTCTAGGTTTTTTAATAGAATTTGTGGAGTGAATGTCTCCTCTGCACCTCATGAATCACTTTGGAAGGATAGACACAGGGAAGTGCTGTGGGTGGGTAGTGCAGAGCCAAAGATGGGGATGTCAGCTACACCCCTCACTGGGGACTGCCCTCAGTTTCAGGAAACTGCCTCTGGTATGGCCACATCCTCTCCCATTGGCCTGCGGCAATGCAAGGCTACATATGCCCAGGTGCTTGCCTCAGTGTGGAATAACTCCGAAGAGCCATCCTAGCTCCAGAGCCTCCCTAGGACCAGGTGAGGAGTCACTGGCAGCCAAATTGAGGGGCAGCTCATCCCTCTTCCCAATCCTGCCTGCCTCACTGTGTGATTACAAGTATAACTCTTGAGAGCGTGTGCCAATAAATGCTTCTCTCAGAGTCTATTTTCAGGAAACCAGCCTCAGACAGTTGACACCAGAAGTGGTCCTAAAAGGCATACACCAGGATGAGATCTGGAGATGGATTCCTCAACAGACAGTGGCAGAGAATATTAAATTTTAAGCCCCAGCAGTTTTCCTACACAAATTAAGAGTTGAAAATGGAAGGAGTGCCATAGAGGTAGGGATGGAGGCTCCGACTGAGCCCAACAGCATGGCCCCCAACTCATCAAGGATGATCTTGCGGTCACCATTGCCAATACCTAGAAACGGAAGCCAATGATGAGCCCCTAATGTCCAGTGTCTCTCAAGGAAACCAGTCACTTTGAAGTAAGCTGACTACATTGTTTTGTATGTGATTATAATTCAACCCCTTTCATCATGAAAAGCGCAGTAATTTCTATTGACTGAGGTTCATCCATTTACTGGAAATGGGTTCGCTTTTCCTGCCTTCAGAGCCTTGGTCTGCAGAATTATCTAAGAAATCAGAGAATATTTGGTCCACCAACACGGGAGCCCATACAATACTGTCTTAAGTCAAAGTTCCTATTTTCTAGGAAAGGAGGTGCAACAGTGGGCATATAACCATGAGAATTCACTCTTCCTTTCACAGTCCATACTACTCAAAACACACCAGACTGACAGAATGGTGTAACAGCCTCTCGAAGATTCTGCTGAGGAATATTTTGGAGAAGATATCCTATTAAGATGAGACACTGTCCTCCAAAAGGTGGTTGTACCCCAAATCAATGATCTTTATATGGTGATATATCTTCAATAGACAGAATACATGGATCTAGAAGCCAAGGGATGGAATCTGAAGTGGACTCAATTACCACAATCCCTGATAGCCCACTTGGAGGATTGATACTTCCTGTCCCTGAAGTCGTAGGCTCTACAGGTCTGGAGATCCTGTTTCTCATAGGGTAAATACTTCCACTGGGAAACACAATGGAAATCCCATTGAACGTTAAGGTCTGGTTACCATGTGGTCTCTTTAGGAGCCCCATATTAAGAGAAGAGCAAATGAGGAAAGAAGTCACCACACTTACAGAAGTAGTTGATATTATCAATAGCAGGAAGAGGTGGTTGAGAAGTCAGCTATCAGTCTCTCAATTCTCGGTTGATGATCTTTTCTTTGAATCTGCTTTTAAGATATTTTCTTCATGTTCACTACTCTGAAATTTCAGGTACAGATATCGTTTTGTTGATCTTGCTTGAAATTTATTGAATTTGACACTGAGCATTTGGGGGTTTTTTCTCCAATTTTGGAAAATTCTCAGGTATTATCTCTTCAAATTTGATTCTGTCACTATTCTCTCATTCTAGAACCTCAGTTAAACATATATCAGATACTATACTACTAACCAGGTACCACATTAATTAAATTTATACCCCAGGGCTTTGGAGCCACAGAGGTAGAACAAATTCTAGACACATGGGTATAGGCAGGCTTGTGGTTAGATATTCTCAAGGGAAACATATGCTCCCGTCCCTCCAGCTCCCTGCCCAGCCACTCCACCTAGAGTCAAGGCCAAAAAGGTCAAGTATACTGCTCTCTCCCTTTGCAGAGCAGGTTTTACTTATATCACACATTTAGCACACCTTGGTGGATTCCTATTTCTTTGTAGTAATTTCTATAATCACTTCTCACAATCCTCAGGTCCTAGACTTTGTCGCCTGTGATCTGCTTTCCTGACCTATTAAAACTAAGGACCAAAGATCTGCAGAGTCTACCAGGGCAATCTGCACTTATTTATACCTCTGGCAAACATTTTTTCTTGTATTTTCCTCCTCTATGTGTTTTTTTCTTACTTTTCCACAAGCTCAGTAATGCTTTTACAAAATGACTTGCTCTAAGTCTCTGGGTTGCCTCTACTAGGGGTGCTTCTCTGCATATTTACTCTGCCATATTGTTTCAAAAACATGTCTATAATTCCTTATTTTAAATAATTTCCAAAGATAATCTTTTGATCCTCAGAACACCTGATTTAGACCTTCAATTCCACTACCTACTAACCCTACAAATGGGACAAGCTACTTCAGTTGCCTCTTTAGTCAGCTCCCTGTGAATACAACTGGAAGAGAAGATGATCTCTCTTCACAGGGCACTGTGAGGGCCAAATGACCTGAATCTCTATGCTAGTGCAAACTAGAGGCCCAATCCTATTCACTCTGAGTTTGAACTACGGGCTTCAATTACAAGGAACTGATGTCTGCTCAAGGCTCATTGACTGGATTCCTTTCTCTAGCAATACAGAGCTGCTGGGCTGCTCTATGTCCCCCGACACAGTCACCAGAGCAGCCAGTGGAGGAGGCACCATAGCAGATGGAGCCACGACTCTAGCAGGCTACCTCTTGCAAGTTCTCATAATTTTCCCTCAGGGGAAAGGTATTCGGGCATTTGTTAAATGTTTATGAACTTTGCAAATTTTCCCCAAAAGTTGATTCTATTTCATTTTTTCTTTTCTTTTAAACCTTTGATGAAGCAGCTGAAGTTGCACACATTCCTTGTATGTTTTCAGAAATGCTGAAGTTTCATTCTCATGTTGTGGCTTGCTGCTGTTCAAATGACCATGCTGTTCTCTGCAACCCAGGCCAATCTCTTCCCATATCAAGAACCTTCATGGAGTAATTAATGTTCCCCTTGCATCATCCTGACTTAGTGCAAATGCAGATGAATGGTAGGTACATGCAAGGGCTTTTCATTCCCTAAGACAAAGCTTAAAAGTCAAGTCCTCTTTGCAACTTTCCCTGACCTTCCCCTACCACTCCCTGATACTCATCTTCTCCTTGGGATTCCCTCAAGACTTTATGGTGCAGTTGCTCTGGAAAACAGTGTGGAGGTTCCTCAAAAAACTATCAGTAGAACTCCCCTATGACCCAGCAATAGCACTGCTAGGGATTTACCCAAGAGATACAGAAGTGCTGATGCATAGGGGCACATGTACCCCAATGTTCATAGCAGCACTGTCAACAATAGCCAACTCATGAAAATAGCCTAAATGTCCATCATCTGATGAGTGGATCAAGAGGATGTGGTATATATACACAATGGAGTATTACATAATAATGAGAAAGAGTGAAATATGGCCATTTGTAGCAAAGTGGATGGACCTTGAGGGTGTCCTGCTAAGCGAAATAAGTCAGGCGGAGAAGGACAGATACCATATGTTTGCACTCATAGGTCTAACAGGAGACCAGGAGAAACCTAATGGAGGACCAGGGGGAGGGAAAGAAGGAAAGAGAGTTGGGGAGAGAGAGGGATGCAAAACCTGAGAGACTATTGAATGCTGAAAACTAACCAAGGGTTGAAGCGGGGAGGGGGCGGGGGAAGAAGTGGTGGTGATGGAGGAGGGCACTTGTGGGGAAGAGCACTGGGTGTTGTATGGAAATCAATTTGACAATAAACTATTTTTTAAAAAAAGACTTCATGCAAACTTTATCTTTAAAAAAACTTTAACCACTTGGCTTGGTGTCCTGTGGTGGTATATTTGTGTATATGGTCCAGATGTTCAGTCTTCTAAGAAAGGGCACCTCACATCATGTCTACCACATAGGAGGTGCTCAATGAGGATTTACTGAGTCTAAACAAGAAGCTTTTAAAGTTAATATATATTACATGCCTATAATTACATAAGATTACTGCTTAAATTCAATGAAACTAATATGAAAAACTGCCAAAGCATAATTATTATATCCTATGTATGAGATAGCACTTTTTAAAATGCACTTGAAGAGTTCTGAGGCATAATATTTCCTGTATTCTATTTGGTGTTATTTGGATGGCTTAATTGTGGGGTGTTTTTTTTCTGAAGGAATTAGCTGCATTGGGTCTACAAATACCAGAGCAAGAAGGGGATTTTGAAACCATGCAACTCAACGGTGTCTATTTTTTCCCTGCTTTATTTTCTTCAGAGTACTTATCATGAATTCGAAGTATATAAGTTTAATGTTCCCAGGTTCATTTTGTATCTCATTTGTTAGATTATAAGTTCCATGAAGGCTGGGCCCTTACTTTTAGGTTCACTGCTATATTCCTATCTCCTAAAATAATGCCTGAGGCATAGCAATTTCTTATAAAAATATTTGTTGGATGGATGGATGGTGAGATGGGAGGGATGGGTAGTTGAGGGGAGGAGGGTGGATGAGAGGACAGATGAATGGGGGTCGGAAGGATGAACGGTTGGGGGGTTGGGGAGGATGAGAAGATGGATGGATGAGGAGATGGAGGGATGTGTGGTAGGGTAGGTAAGAAGGCAGGTGGGTGGGTAGATGGATGGACAGAGGGATGGCGTGCAGATGTGAAAAGAGAATTGTAGGCTTAGATTCAAGTATTCTCATTTCCAGTCCCCAGTCCAGCATCCTTTATACCTGAGAACACTGTATACCTTTATGTGAAATAGCTCAAATCCCCAGAACTGAATCTCAAAAATCTGTATTTTATTCCTTTTTTGAAATTTCTGTTGGACTGTCATATTCCAGGGTCTGAAATTCTCACCCATAAATACATTTCTCTGTTTTAGACACCCCTACTAGATGTCAGAGCAGGGTGGTGTCAGTCAAGTAGTCAAGAACAAGAAACAGGAGACCCTTTCCACAGATGTCCTCAACCCCTCCATTCACTTACCCAACAAACCTTTAGGGAAAGCTTATTAGGCACCAACCAATAGTTCTAAGTATTTGGTTACCTCAGTAAACAAAACAAACAAAATCCCTTTCCTGGTGGAGCTTAAGTTCTGTTGGGGGAGAGGGATGGGGAGATGGACAAAAAGTAAGCATAACAGGTAAATTAATAGTTTGGCTAGGCAGTGATAAACACTATGGAAAATAACAGAGCAAGGCAAGGGGGTTGAGAGTGCTGGGAAATACCATTTTACTTGGGCCACTCTGTCAAGAATGATCTGTAGAGAAACAAAGGCACAGGCATAGAGACCTGCAGGAAAAACCAGAGAAAGTTCCACTACACATAGCACCCCCCCCACACACACACAAACTAACATATAATCCATCCATACAGGAAGCTGTCTTATGTTGAGTTCATAAAGAAGCCCTGTAGATGTCAGAGACAATACCTGCTCCCTAACCAATGAGTTGTGCATCTTCTCCAGTGATCAGATCCTTCATAACATCCCCACCACAGATGTAGGCAGGTGCAGGGCACTTGTCCGTATCCAAAGCAGACAGCTTGATTTTCAGACATCTGGGACATTTCTTACATTCTTGAGTTAATCTAGCTGAAATCTGCCTTCATTGTTTCCATCCACTGCCCTGGTTCAGCAAACACAGTGGAGTAAGACGGACGGAACATAAGCTGTGGAGCAGTCAAGGCCCGTGTTTGAGCTACAGCCCCACTGGTGCCGCACTAAGTGACTTTCTGCAAGGCACAATTTTTTCTGAGCCTCCGTTTTCTGACTTATAAAACAGGGATAACAACTGCATAATAGGGACTCATTAAATGTTAGTTCCTTTATCTTGGCACTAATCTGAATATTTATCAAAATAAAAGCAGCATGGGCTCTGCCTTCAAGGTGTAGAGATCTGCTCTTCTGAAAGTCACCTAGTCCTTCAGCCATTGCTCCTATATAATAGACTGAAGCATTCTTGCCACCAGCCATGCCTAGCTTTGCCTGTATCTACTTGTCCCACTGTCTAGCCTTCCCCTATTTCAATTAATTGGTCTTAGGAAGCATCCTTTTGAAAAACTATCTCTAACTTCAGGTTGGATAGAAGCAACCTGAGTAATGGAACAATCTAGATTGATATTCAGAAGTCCACAGGGCCCTGGTTCAACTCCATATCCAGTTCCCTGTGCAAGGTTGGTACGTCATTTTCCTTCCTGAGGACTTGACTGTCCTGTGTGTAAAGTGAGGGGGGGTAAATAAGTTTATTCACTTGGAGCTGTAGCTCAGACACCCTAAGATTCCATAAATCAGAGGCAGAGGTAGAGGTAGGGGAGAGCGGATCCATCCTGAATGCTTGGGGCGACACACCAACTCTTTGATAATTATGGCTTCAAGCAGAGAAGTGTTCTTGGCACTTCTTACGCATCCTCACTTTCTATTCTGAAACTTCAGCAAGATTTCCACATGGTAATGCAAATGGCCTCTGATTAATACCAGGGGATGTTCTTTGAGCTTCCTGCTCACTGCCATCTACAACTGTAACTGCCTCCTCCAAAAAAATATTTACTTCTTAATTACAAGGTCATGAACTGAAAAATAAAAAGATGTATGAGTGTCTGAGGTGTGTGTGTGCGTGTGTGTGTACATGTCATGTCTATTCATCTAATTTTAAGAAAATGAGTCAGAAGTCATTTAAAATCTTTACCAAGATTACACAAGCTGAATGATCCTAAAACGTTTAATGAAAATCCCAAATTAAGATAACCAAGCAAGATCAATTTCCAAAAGCTCCCATTGCAGTTGAAACATTTCAACATCTGTTTTTAGACTCCCAAATGCTCATTTCCACAGTAGTTGTTCAAGCGTTTCTTTCCCTGAGAAGTGAGGATAAAGGCGTATGGGGTCTTTGGGCAAAGGGAAGCCTCCTAGTTTGGGTATTTTATCCATGAGCAAATAACAGGAAATCATCGTATTACAAGTCCTTCAAAGTGTTGATAGGAAAATGACTGTAGAAGAAGTTTGGTCTGTAACCTACTTCTGTACAACAGCCCCTCCAAAAATGAATGAAGGAGAGGAGTAGGTCCAGGACTTACTACTGATTCTGGCTCAGTTACCTCCACTGTGGTGGTGGGCAGGGTGGCGAGTGTTGTGAAGGATGAGGCAGAGCTTAATCTGAGGATTAATGAAATGTGGGAGCAACTCCCAGCCCCGGCAACATTGGAGAAGACTGTGGAGGTGAAAGCAGGCATCGTGGTCAGCAGGAGTCAGCAGGAGAGAGGTGACGCTAATCAGAGGAAAGGACCAACACACCTGAGAAACATCAGGGACCTGGGCAGGTTCATGGTGAGTAATTCAGACCAATGAAGGTTTGGACTCACCCACTGGTCCCCAAAACCTGACTCTTGCTTGCCAAACTACAGCTTCCTACCTCCAGGCCCCAATAACAACAGGAGAGGAGCCTGGCTTATGGAAAACTTCTAGATCCCCGACAAGCCATCTTCCGAAATCAGGAAGAGACACTGGTGCAAACCTAGGTGGGAGAATGGCAGGTGTCAGCACAAGTTTGAGTTTGGGGAAACAAGCGTACGTGGGAGCTCCTTAGGGGAGTAAACACAGGGGGAAGGTGAAGGGCTTGCCCTCCTTTCTCCCCCTCCTGATTCCTACTCTATGAAGGTTTGCTTTAACAGGTCTCAACTGACTGACTCAGTCTATGCCACTCCTCCCTCTTGGCACAGTCTCCTCAGTAACAGCGGATAGTCGAGGATCTTCTTGATGTCCAGGGCTCCAGAACCGACAGGGAGCAGAGCCAGGACTGGGGAACAATGCATAGTTCTCATGGCGGGTGGCAGGCTTAGATGCCCACCCCCTTTAGGAGAGCCATAAAATCAGGCCTCTCCAGATCCACAAGTAACCCCAGAGCCACCATGGTCTGTGTTCACGCAGGGCAGCCTGGTTGTGAATCCTCTGGAACAAGAAAAAGTGGTCTTAGCTAGAAGTGAGGCCTACGAGAACTTGAACACTAGACTCTGATGCCTTTGGTTCCTGGCTTTTCCTTTAGATCCAGGCTTCTGCAACCAACCCCGAGTCCAGAATATCTGTAAAAATGCCATAGGATTTACTGAGTAGACCTGGAAAAGGAACCAAACTAAAATGACCAGATAAAAATGGTTTCTGGGCTTGATCCATGTGGCCGTTTTCCAACTAGTTTGTCTGAAATATTTGTTGCAAAATTCCCCACCTCTAAATGTTCCTTTGAAAGATAATTTTCCTGCGCTTCAGATAACAGACATCCAACCTATGAGTGGCTCTAAAACTAGTGATGAAATTGAGAAGAGGGTGAGCCAGCCCAATAAAATACATGCTTAAAATGCATTTTATGTTAGATTTGTAAAAGTAATTGTATTTTAAATGTCTGTTGAACAACCTCATGCCCAGTATCATGGACTGAATGTTTATGTTCCCCCCAAATGCATATGTTGAAATCCTAACCCGTATTGTGACAATATTAAGAGGTGAGGCCTTTGGGACTGAGTCATGAAGGCAGAACTCTCATGAATGGACTCGCGCTCTTATAAAAGACACCCCAGAGCTCCTTCACCCCTCTCTTCCATGTGAGGCTACAACAAAAATACTGGCCTATCTGCAGACTTCCAGCCTCCAGAACTGTGAGCAATAAGATTTGTTTTGCATAAGCATCCCAGTCTCTGGTGCCCTGTTATTCTGAATAAGACACCCAGTAATAGGTTTATTTAAGAAGTGGCAATTAAATGAATGAATGTAGTGGCTTCCCAAGTCTCTCCATAGCCTACAAAGTCCTAGTTGATCTGGTCCCTGTCTTCCTCCCCAACCTCATCTATTATCAGTCTTACCTTCTCTTGCTCTGTGCAGCCACGCTAGCTTTCTTGCTATAACTAGAGCCTCAGATAGCATGACCTGACTGCAGACCCTCGCCTCTTCCTCAGCCTGCATCACTCTCAAGAGATCCACAGAGCACCCCCAAGTGCTTGGCAAGGTCTTCCTGGGCCAGCCTACCTACAATAGGAGCTGTTCTCCCTCCATCACAGTGTCTGGCCTTCTTCTTCATTATCACTTTCATCACTACCTGGCATCGTGTTACAAAGCCGTTATTTTGCATCTGACTCTTCCACTTGAAATATAATCTTCATGAGGTCAAGGACTATAGTTCTTGCTTGATTCTCAATGCCTGAAAAGGTACCTGGCATACAGAATCCTCCTAATAAGTATCTGCTAGATTAATTTTTAAGAAGTTATCAAGTGTATTTTTTTTAGTGTTTTTATTTGTCAGATACCATGGTAAACATTTTCATGTATATAATCTCAAAAATGACCTCTCAAGGATTTTCTTTTCTCCGCCTCCTCCATCTCCTTCCACCCATCTTCCCATCTCCTAATGGAGTTTATTGCCTAACTACTTATGATTTCAAAGAGTGATGTCTGGTTTTCACTCACAAAATTTAACACATTTGTTTCTTCTTGTCTATACCTGTCTCTCCCTAGATTTTATGCTTCTGGAAGATAGCAGCATGTTCTTGCTCATCTGTTTTTCCCAGAGCTGAGCCAATTCCCAGGCATTTCTAAGTGTTCTACAAATATTTACTGAAGGAATGAATAAATGAATGGATGACCTTCCAGGTAAAGAGAAAAGAATAAGCAGAGGCAGAGAGAAGACAAGTATCTAACTCTTTTTTAGCTTTCAGAGATAAGAGTATTTGAATATGGAATTTAGAATGAGTTGGGTTTATATTTGAACCCATCACTAACACTTACAAATTCTTTAGTCTCGAGCGATTTACATATTCTAAGATTTGATGTTCTCTTCTGTAAGCCAGGAATAGATCTCCCTGCTCATAGGATTAAGTAACATAATATAGGTAAGTACCTGGCATGCTAGTTCTTTTTCTTCTGTGTGATGAAAAATGGTTATACATTCTTTGAAGGTGATAACCAATCTAATTGGATTACAGCTCTGAGGAGAAGTGAGAGAATGGAAACAGAGAAGCTGATTATCCATCTGTCTCTATAAAGGCTTTCTCCATATTGCTTTAGCACTGAAGGTCCTTTCAACCTGGAAGTGCACAGATATTCAAGATATTTCTGTGATCATATGAAGAAAGCCTGCTCCACACGGGCTTTCTGGAAGTAAGACAGATACACAAATCTCTCCATGGGCCCCTTCTCTGAGTTTAATTACCTGTTAAATAACGGAATCTTAAGAGGCCTTGGGAGGGTCTATCCTCAGTGCAGCATTTAAAAATCCTTTCAACATTCATTTGTTTAAGATCTTCATATTTTTTGTCTCAAAAGAAGATTCTTCTTCTGAATGATCTATTTCTCCTCTATCTCACAGTCATGAGAGGAAAGATTTCTCCAAAACTGGACAACATTTCTGCTTGGAGAGTTGTTTGCAGGCTGTGTAGGGAACCAACAAACACACCTCTCCCATTTGAGTTCTGAATCTATTAAGAAAGAAACAGTGGGGTCAAACAAATGTCTAATTATTAGTGTTACTGATGGAAAAGTGGTATTGGAAAATGTGAAATGAGATGTTTACATGAGCTTTTATTGTTTTTTCCTAAGTTCTAGATCTTGAGACGCACACCTGAAGTAAGTCAGGTCTGGCAGCTTCTAGCTACAAGGAGATCGTCTCTTGCTTCATTAAGTATAGAAAAGCCAAGAGTCAAAGGCCACTCGTGAATAGCATTTTTTATCTTTTCCAAAAGAGAACTATCCACCAAAGTAGACTTCTACCATCTCACCAGAGTCAGGAGCCAAGAAGTAGGCAATACTTTTAAGTGGGAAGAAGTTCCTACGTCATGGGCTGCCAGGAAGATGGGGATACTGTGGTCCTGGTGCCTTTATCCTGCCTTAGTAAATCCCTGGCCCTTCATGTGTTATCCCTTCAGAGTATAACAAAGCATATGCCCTCCTCCTAAGCCAATGCTTATTTACATTATACCAAGTTTCTTTACTTTTCCCTCACATTCTCTTTTTTATAATCAGTGATTATTTTTGTCATCTTATCCCTAGATTTCTCTAAATTCCATACTTTTAAGTCAAAGGATTCTCAAAAGTAACCGCTATGGCTAAGATCAACTATATGGGAATTAGATTTTCCAACAACAGAAAACTTTCTGCACACTGTCTGCGGCAGATGCTTGTGATTTATTGTGACTCTGAGTACTTCTTTCTTATTCACTAGTTTATTTCTCTCTCCTGAGTGACTATGTTGTACTCCCCCCACTTCGTCTTCACCTACCCATCTGGCCAACCCCCAGGGTCAAGAACAGTCCAGACTGTAACCCAGTTTTCCCAAGGGCTTGTCTCATGCCAATTTACATAAGAGGCTAATTTTATGAGGATAGCTCCATTCATGTATCAAAGATGTTACTTACATTGCTGACTACCCCAATTTCCTCCAATTCACTCAAAAGAGAAAAGAGCCCCAGAATAGCCACCAAGTATTTGATCAAATTCAGATTCTAATTTCTGGGAGCCAAGGGAGCACATGAACAATTCTAGAAATGAGTACTGTGGTCTCAAGGACCACGAGAGAAAGGAGAGAAAGGTTTGACTAGCAGGAGAGAGGCAGCGAACTGCTGAGGGTAAAGAGGACCAAACACATCACAATTGTCCATTGATAACTAACAACAAGTGTGGCAACCATGATAATAGCCCCCTACATAATATTATACTGTAAGTCCTACCTTTTCATGAGGAACCTTTAGTCTGCTACAATTACCTCAATAATTAAAGAGGCAGCTGATGTTAGATAGACCACGCACTAACACTGGTATCAGTTTTCTGGTGCTACCATTCTTAGAACTGAGACCTTGGGAAAATCATCTTCCTCATCTGGAAAACAGGCATGATAATACCTATGTCACAAGGTTGTATTGTTCAAATGGGAATGTGAATACAAAAGCACTTTGGAAACTAAAGGACTACACAAACTGAAGGTGTTTTTATTGCTAATAACAGTTATTATCCCACCCTCCCTGCAAGGCCTATAAAGGATGAATATTACATTACCCATTTTACAGGCACAAAAGCAGAGGTACAAAGGACCCACGTGATTATAATGTTGGAAAGTATCATGAGCTTCAGAATCAGGTGGGTTTGAATCCCATAGACTAGCTGTGTGACCTGGGGGTAGTTACTTAACTTCTCTGAACTTCCGTTTCTTCTATAAAATTGGTGTTCTTGTGGGAATTGCCTGAGATAACACCAGTAAAACACATGATACATTTATCTAACACCTAACATGTATTTAAGAAACGGTAACTGTTACTGTTTAGCCAGGTCTACTCTACACAGCAGGATTGTTTCAGCCTTCCTTAACTTACTGAATCACTTTAGTCACTTTTTGTTATTTCTGAAAGACCAGGATGTGGTAGCCCTTAAGTACTTTTACTTCTTGACTCAATTGGTTTCATGGAATAATACACTGCCAAAAAACAGGGAGGCAGTCACACAAGAGAAAGTTTAGGAGAGGCTGTTTTAGTTGAACAAGCATGAATGAACAGTTTTCCCTTTGGAAATCCACAGGATCTTATTGGCAGCAATGCTTAAAGGCCAAGTTCATTGGTATCAACTATGTATTTTGTAAAACAAAAGGGTTTCCTCCACCGCTTAAAGATAAGTTTTTTTGGAGCACCTGGGTGGCTCAGTCAGTTAGGCGACTGGCTTCAGCTCAGGTCATGATCTCACAGTTTGTGGGTTCGAGCTCCGCGTCGGGCTCTGTGCTAACAGCTAGCTCAGAGCCTGAAGCCTGCTCCGGATTCTGTGTCTCCCTCTCTTTCTGACCCTCCCCTGTCCACACTGTCTCCCCCTGTCTCTCAAAAAAAAAAAAAAAAAAAGAGAAGTTTTTCAATAAAGGAGAAAGTGATGTAGCACGAGTCTTTGCAGCTGCAAACAGAAAGGCTTGGGGCAGAGTGACAGGGCACCCCAACCCTTCCTCTGGCCTTTCTTAAATGACAAAAAGAAAAAGCTTAGCTGACACTGGGTTAGGGTGAATGTACCCCCCAGTTCTGGGTACTGTGACTCTCAGCTCCCATCAGTTGGCCATCTGGGTTCCCTACACCTCACCCATCTGCTATGACAGGGTCACACCATTTGTCAGAGACTCTGGACAGCTGGTGAGATAATCTCATTTAAACCTTGTTCTTTGTCTCCTGGAGAAAGGGGCCCTTGGGTATCAACACTTAGGCACAGCTCAAAGCAGAGTCCCACTCTGACTGGGGAAAGAGAATAGCATGTGTGTGCCTCAGTGTGTGTGATGTGTGTTTATGCAAGTGTGTGCTAGCATCTGTATGTATGTGCATTTATGTGTGCGTGTGCACACACATACAACCTCCATTTCTCCGGAGCCCGCTCGCTGCCTCAAGAGAGCAGTGAAGAGAAAGGCTGTGGTGAGGAGAACCCAGAGCCATGGGGTAAACGTGGCTCAGGGAGGCCCAGGTTCTGGAGGCTTCCCATGGCTTCCTCTGCCTAGGTGCTCTGCCTTTTCCTCTTTGCACAGTCAACATCTCAACCTTTCCTTCTCCCATCAATGGGCCTTTTCCAAAAAAAAACATCCTTCAGCTTGAGAACTTGGTCAAACCCTCCCTTATTACAAACTCCAAAACCATGTTCCTTTCCCTGAGTAATACACTCTCTTTCATGACATTTACCAGGAGTGCATTTTGACATTTATTTGAGTGATCAGTTTGTCTCACTCACTAGGCTGAAATCTTCATGAGAGCAGGGGAACGTCTGTTATTGTTCACCAGTGTGTCCAGGCACATGGCAGATCCTACAATGATACTCGGTATTTCAGGGAACCTTGAGTGGAGTCATTCCTAGTCTCTGCCTCCAGCACCTCCTTGTCGATCAGGCAGAGGAAACTTGCAAATAGATCCTTACATTACAATGTGCCAAGGGCTAGGGTGCACGTTGGTACTAGCAACTGTAAGATTAGACAAAGATAAAGAAAACTTTCTCTGCTTGAGTAGATTATTCAGGGAGGACCTTATAGGGGCCATGCATGAATTCCACTATGACAGGCAAGTCAGATTCCACCAGGCAAGGGATGTCTTCTAGCCCAGAGAACTAACAGCATGTCCAACGATGAGGGCTGTGAGAGCGAAAGCAGGCTGGGAACTTTTCCATATCTAAGAGCAGAAACTATGTAGGCTGCAAGGTGATATGGAAAACGATGCCAGAGAGGACACCCTGACTTGCATTCTTGCTTCAGAGGAGCAAGCCGCTCCCAAAATTCTTTGATGGAAGGAAAGATCAGAACAATGGCCAACTGCAAGAATGTGAAAAATGGTTTCAAAAAATCAGCTACCAGCAGCTCCTTAGACTGAAGCAGCTGGAGAGGATGGTTTGGACCAGTGGTTCCCTAAGTGTGGTCCCCAAACAGCAGCATCGGCGTCTTTTGGGAGCTAGTTAGAAATGCAAATCTTCAGGTGCCCCTCCAGAACTACTAGATCAGAAACTCTGGGTGTGCAGCCCAATCATCTGTGCTTTAACAGACCCTCCAGGTTGGAGAACTGTTGGTTTATGGAGGTCCCCAGAGGGCTATAGCTTTTTTTTTCCTCCAGGATATAATGCACAGAGGTTGATATATGAAGAAGTTCTTGAAAACAGCATTTTATTTATTGGCAAATAAATACAGGCTTTGACATGTTCCAGGGGCCTTAAGCCTTAAGGTACCTCCCCTTCAGGGAAACTGAGCAAAAGAGTGGCCCCCATTGCAAGACAGGTCCTTCGCCTAACAGGGGAGAGAAGGAAGCCTTGCTCAGGGCATGAGGGCAAACCTGGGACCTCCTGTGGCCACAGCCTGCCAAGCCTGCCTATGGGTCTGGAAATCAGGACAAGACAAGATTCCCACGTACAAAATTAGAACTTGGAATCAGATTAGTTATCTTGGACAGACTTAGCAGGGAGGAATGTTATCACTGTGCAGATCTACACCCAGGTCTATATGAAACTGAACTGAAACCATACAGTCTTGTAAGAGAAAGCCACTAGCTAGAGAGAGCAGAGAGGCGACAGGATGCCTGTGCTACCTGTTGCCTGGAAAAATCAGGAACTGGGTTCCTATGGATCGTCTGAGGTCAGCCTCTCCCTGCTGCTTTGCCATAGCCTGCTTTCCCATCTAGTCTGGGCTGCATGCAGCCTTCAGGGGCCATTTCTAGATGTGTAGACTTTTGTAATCACCTGTAGGAAGGAAGTAACATAAAGTTCAAAAGACAACAGCCAGTTGCGGTGTTTTAGTTTTTAGAGGCAGACTGTAATTACACCTCAAATGATTGAATCACAAAGCACTGTGGTGTTGATGGACAATGTGAAGGAAGCACTGGATGTTGTATAAATATTTTTTTCCTTCACCCAGGTCATTAACTTTTAGCACCTCATTCTTTGGCTGCCTCCCTTTCCACCGTGATCTGCCCACTTCTATGGCAGAAGGGGGAAACACAAAAAGAAGGGGATGAACCTGGGCAGCCCCAACATTCACCAGCTGGGTGACCTTGGAGAGGTCATTTCACTTCTCTGAACCTCACTTATCAGAGAAATAGGGAAAATAAGAACCCGCCACTTTTGTGAGGATGGAAGGAGAGGATGTTTGCAAGCCAGGATAATGACTGGCCACTCTAAGAGATCAGTACATGTGGTGCCTCCCCCCTCCCGGGGGAGGGGGGCGGAAAGACTGCCTGAGATGGTAAATGTGAAAGGCACTTAGTGGGCTGTGAACATGTTAGATGAGTGTTGGCTGTTGATATTCCTCTTCCCCTCTTTCCTTCTAATTTTGGCCCCTAAGTCTCTTTACCATGGTTTTAATTTTCACGGGAATTACACAAGATTAGCTCTAAAAAGACACCCACTAAGTATCATGCCCACAGCTACATGCATTCCATACACTATCGCATTTAATCCACACAATGATTGGTTAATTCTCCCCCCCCCCCCCCCCCCCCCGCTTTTTTTTAAGAGTTAAGCAAATGCAACTCCAAGGAGTTACCTGTGGTTTAGGGGGCTCTGCAGTCAGGACTAGGTTTTGAGCCCGTCTCAGTCTGATGCTGTACATTGTCTCCTGGGAGAGGCCTCGGAGGTCTTTGTTACCCGATCCCAATGCTATAGCCATAAGGGACTTGTCCAGGGTCACAAAACAAATTACAGGAAGCACCAGGGTTAAATTCACAGCTCCCAAGCTCAGGCTCCAAGATCTCTGCTCCTATGTATGTTTCAGTCACAATCTTCAGATTCATGAGAGGCAAGATCTAAATTATCCTTTCCCGAACTATCACCAAGGAACTAGTTTGACAAAGAGTTCTCCTAGGGTGCTTTCTTTGTGGACCTTCTACTCCCAGAGTGAGGTAGGGAGGATGGTGGAGGGTGAGGGGTAGAGGGAGATCTTCAGGAGCTTAGTTCCTGTTTATCCACGTGTCATTCTTCGAGTCCCTGGGGCTATAATATCCATTTAGAAAGATTAAACCAAACAGGATTGGGGACAGAAAGAGGGAGCTAAGAGAGAGGCAGAGAGAGAAGAAAGTGGAATTCTCTAAGCATTAAAATAAAGAACCTTAAAGACAAGCTGCTCCTTGGGAAATCATAGGCAGGTGAAGGCAGTTTGGGTGATTTCTTTTTTTTGTCCACGAACCTGGCTTTTCTTTCCAGAATTCTCAGGTGCACTGGAAGCCCTGGGAAGAGAAAGGCCTTTTTCAAAAGACACTTCCACCTCCTAATCCCTGTGCCTACAAACCAAATATTGATCTATTTAGTAAACCAGCCTGTGGGAGGAGAGATTGTAAAGCCCTGTTTACTCAGCAGTTGGGCCCCCCTGACAGCTGTTCAATGGGGGATTATGATGTCACAGTGGTAATTACACTATAAACAAGGGATGGGGGAGAATAAAGCATGAAAGGAAACTGTAGGGCTAGTTACCAGGCAACGCAAAATATGTAACCTGAAACCCGACAAGCATGTTAATTTCCTTGCAAGTCTCCCAGATGTCCTCACTTTATGGCCAACGCTCAGTTTCAGTTTCAATTTGTTTATTTGCCCTTCTTCAGTCACAAATGTGGAGCTGAAAATACTGGAGAGGAGAGAAAGCAAAGAAAAAGGGGAGAAAAGGAGGGCTTGTGCTTCCCTCCTGGGATGTAAGCAGTCAGGAGGAAGCTAAGAGGCTCGGACTTGTGTGGAGGTCATTACCTCATTGCCGAAGGAGGAAGCTAGACCAGGTAACGCGGCGAAAGGCAACTGAGAGAGTGAGCCAGGAGGGAGAGGAGTAAGAGGGAAAAAGGAACAAAAAGTGAGAAGATGAAAGTGGTTAAATGTGAGAAAGAAAAGGAAGAAGACTCCACTTCGAGATCGCCCCCGGAGGCTGGAAGGGCCCCCCCCCCCCCCCCCCCCCCCCCCCCCCCCCCCCCCCCCCCCCCCCCCCCCCCCCCGCCCCGGAGCCCCACTGCACAGCCCCACCTGGTGGTTGCCCGCACCCTTCCTCCATCCCTCTGGTGCTGGAACACTGGTTGTAACACCCAGCAGTCCCGCAAGCCTTCAGGCTGCTTTATCCAAAAGTTCTTATGTAGAGCTGAAATCAGCTTCTCCATTGCAGACACCTTCCCTCAGGCCCAGGAAAAGTAACTCACAGCCCACAGAGCCTGGGAAACAAGGACTAGGTACACCCTGTGTTTTCCTGCTCCCAGATCCTCATCCCTCACCCACAGTTCTCTCTCCCAAAGGATTTTTGTTTTTCAAATCGAATTCTTTCTTCCTCACCACTGCCCCTGAGCAATTTTCAGCTTGTCAATGTTTCTCTTAGAATCCTGGCTTTGAAACTAGACACCTCCTCAGGTGAGGTGCCACCTCACAGGACGAAGCAGGATGGATCTCAGCCTCTACCCCCCCCCCGCCCCCCCACTTCAGGCCCCTCTCTTGGGAGAGCGGCAGAGGTGTGCTGACCAGGGCTGGGGCTGCCTCAGGCAAGCTGTGAGGCTTCCAGCAATTCAGTGAGCTGGTTTTTAAGTCACGGGTGACTTGGAATCTACCATGGTGACAGTATTTACACCACAGACATTGGCAAACACGACAGATCAGGACTTCCCTCCCCCATCCTCCAGACAGCTGGTTTACCAGCTCACCACTGTTCCTGGCCAATCACGTTTGACCTCTTTTGGGATTCGGTGATTCACAGGGATTGAAGGAAACCTGTAGCCCGGGACCCCTGCAAAGCCCAGGTCTCCAGACAAAAGCTACAGGAGAAGGATGTGTGCCAGTTAGATGTAAAGAATATGGAACAGCATTTTAATTCCCCTTGACTCTCTTCCATGTAGAGTGACCACCTTTGGTGACAGAGAACATTTCTCTTGGGACTGATTTCCATGGGGCATTCCCAGAGCCAGATGCCCAGTGACCAAGTTGCGGGTGGAGGGGGAGGCGGGGAATTCACTGAACGGAATCATAGAGGTTGCGGCTGCTCCTGGTATGGGCCCAGACACGGCACCAGATACAATCGATGGCTTTTCTGCAAATTCGGGAATTCTGTTCCATTTATTCTCCTCCTAAAGTAATAACTGTCGAGAATGACAGTTTGGTGACAAGGCTAAATTCCAGTCCTGGCTCAGCCACTCCCTCGGTGTTTGATTGGAAGCCTATGCTTGTCCCTCTCTGGGCCTCAGTGTCCCTGTCTGTGAGCAGTGAGGGTTGAGTCTGAAGACGTCTGACTGCAGATGACTTTGCGGCCGGCTCCAGCCATGGCACCGACACTCTCACAGGCACTGGGGGAGGAGCAATTTTCCACAGTCACCCTCACTGTGAGGACTTGTTTCTCGCCTCCACTCCTCCTGTTGTCCTGGGGATGCTTTGTTTGTTGTGGCTCTCCTCAGATGCACTACAAGTCGTCCTCGAGATTGCGGCCCTGGGCCACGTCCTCTCCCAGGGAATCTCACTGAGTCCCAGAACTTTCAGTCACTTCCTTAAACCGGGCAACCAAGCGTCAGACGGAGCAGAGATCTGGGGGAACTTGGCAAAGCCTCCATCCCTCTGCAAAGATCCTCCTTTTGGCTCTTACCTGAGCTGTTCACAAGACAAGATGCAGGAGGGTGTGTTCCTTTGCCGATATTATGACAACTTAGGAAACATCCTAGTGCTGCTGCTCGGCCTCCGCAAGCCACCTTCCTCTCAAGAGCCCAGGGTTTGAGGTTAGAGTTCAACATCACTTGCCAGCTCATTCTGATTTCCTCTCCAGTCGCAGCCCCTACCTCCTGCTCAGCATCTGGACGCCTCTTCACACACATGTCCCTGTAACCTGATTCTTTTGAGTGTCTGTTCAGATGTTACATCCCAGGCTTCCCCCTGACAGCTCCGTATGAATAGCAACCCTCCACACATCACTCCTTACACGCCTCCTGATTTTGTCCGTCAGACTGTCACCATCTGACGTGTTTATCTGCATTTAACCCTTTCCCAAACACTAGATCCATGAGCACGGGGGCTTTGTTGTTCTGTTGACCTCTATATCCCCAGGGCCTGGAACAGGGCCTGGAACAGCATCTGGCATATGACAGATACACTATTAATACCTGCCGAATGGCTGAATACATAGTCCTCATTATTATTTGCAGATTCCATGTTTGTGAATTTGCCTACTTCCTAAAACTTATCCGTAACCCCCAAATCAATGTTTATGGCACCTTCACAGTCACTCACAGATTTGTGCAGACGGGTGAGACATTTGATTTGCCTAACGCACCCGTCCCTAGCTGAAGTTGAGCAAAGTGGAACTCTGCCGTCTTGTTCTAGCTCTCTTTTGTCTGCAGTCTATCTGTGGCATGTTTTTCACATCTTTGGCTTTTTCTTGGTGATTTCACTGTTTAAAATGGCCCAAGCACCGTGCTAAAGTGCTGTCTAATGACCCTAAGTGCAAGAAGGCTATGATCTACCTTACAGAGAAAATACATGTGTTAGATAAGTGTCATCCAGCATGAATTATAGTGCTGTCGGCCATGAATTCAGTGTTAATGAATCAACAATATTTATCAAAGAATGTCCTCAAACAGAAATACACATAAACAAGGTTATATACTGAATCTCCTGATGAAAGTGTTACGACCAGAGTCTAGCATTGTATGTCCCCTAGAAGCAATGGTTCATTTTCTTTAATTCAGTGTCCACAGGCACTTTACAGCTACCATGAATAATGAAAATCACTATGGATAGCTTAGAATCTTGAATGCCAACCCTTTAAAAGCAATGGTGATCTCATGAGTGACTATGACTCTCTGAGATTCCTTAGATTCCTAACTGCCAATTGATAATAATAGTGCCTATCCTCATAACTGTTCAAAAGAATAAGTTAGATGATTAACATAACTAAATAGCTAGGGTAGCACCTGGCCCATCAAGGGTAGACCATAATCATTAACTCCTCTTACCTTCCTCTTATTCATAAACATATGTGCAATCCACAGGACAAATATATTTTGCTTTCTTGTGCTATCAAAAGCATTTTTCCATATAGTTCTCAGGACTTTGAAACAGCCCTGTCAATTATCCTGAACCTTTCTCTCACTGTTGCACACTGAGCTTATATCAAATTTTGAATTAGGCAATGAACAACTTTTTTTGTTGTGGTTAATGTAGCTTTTCCTCTCTCTTAAGGAATTTATTTCTTTAGATGAAGCTTCTAGGAGTGGGATTACTAATTCAATGGGTACAAATAGCTATACAGCCCTGAGAGTAATGTTTGATAGTGGTGATAAGAGACGTCTTGGCAGACACTTGGTTAGGTGTGTTTGCACAGGACTTAGAGGCTCACCAAGTGATCCACCCGTTCTCCTGCAGCTTGCAGCTTCTCAGGAGAATCCAGACCTGGGAGGAACCTTAGCAACGACCTCATCATATCAAAAGGGAAGCTGAGGTTATAGAAAAGAAATGACTTGTCCAAGGTGATATGATCAGTCCAGGCCAGATAAGGACTGGATCGCAGGTCCACTGACTCTCAGATCAGTCTTCTTCCTGCCACCCCTTGGCCATAATGAAAAGTAAAGTGTTCCCATCAAGTGTAGTAATGCTGCTTTCTCAAGCTTTTGAGGGCCTATCGCTTTGAGGAAAGAAAATGTGATAGATAAAGTTTGTTTCCTACTGAGAAATTTAAGCATGCGATTCTGTTCATTTCTTCCTTCTTTAACTTCTGTATTGACATAGTGACTAGCAGAATTAAAAGACTTTGTGCTCAAGAACATGGTTCAATTTCAGAAAGACTGAAGGAGAATCTAAAGCCAACCAGCACAATTTTGTCCCTGCACCTGTCATGAAAACACTTTTCAGTCAAGACTTGTAGGAGGTGCCAAGACTGCAACTTTTCTCATGAGACTGTGAGGCACAAACCAAGCAGTACTCTCTGATATGAAGACAACATATATATATAAATACATACAACCCTCATGAGAGTAATTAATGGCCCTAGCGAATGACAGGGTCTTAAGGAGTCGTCTGCTCTATGAACACAATATTCAGACCACTCTACAACTCAGTTGTCTACTTTGCCTCAGAAAGTTCCCAGTGACACCAGAACAGAACAAAGCACAATTATAACTGTTCAAGTTTCAGATGGACCTTTTTTGATCTTAGAAAGCAGTTCTTGTTCAATTTCAGCCAAGAAAAGAAATTCCCCAGACATTCATGGACCCAGTCTTCCTGCTGGGCCAGTGAAGCCAATGACCCTCAGGTTGACATTGAGTATGAGAAGAGTTTCACAGAAATGTGTGCCTCACTTAAAATCTTGGGTTGAGGATGACATGGGTTTATCTGCCATCAGAAAAATTGCCATGACATAAGAACAAACTTTGCCCTTTTTCTCTATTGAAGATAGCAGCCCCATGTGCTTGCCTAAGATTGCCTGTCTTTAGAGGAAGGAAGGAAGGAAGGAAGGAAGGAAGGAAGGAAGGAAGGAAGGAAGGAAGGAAGGGAGGGAGGGAGGGAGGGGAGGGAGGAAGGAAGGAAGGGAGGGAGGGAGGGGAGGGAGGAAGGAAGGAAGGAAGTCAGGCAGGCATAGGAGGGAGGGTGGAAGTAGGGAAAGAGAGGGCAAAATGGAAAGAAGGAAAGAAAGGACAACCTTTGAGTTCCACAGAAATTTCTCATACAAAAGAAAATATACATTGACCATACAAAAAGAAATTCATACCCCATTCCCTTCCTATTTAGTAAAAAATATTTTCTTTTAAACAAAACCAAACACTTCTCTTTCCACTTGGATATGATTAACTGTCTTTTATTCCAATCAGCAGCTGTCACGTGTGTCTTGGATGAAGGGTCAACTTCTTCATAAAGCTAGTTCTTATTTTTTCCATAAAGACCATTGTCTACTCTAACATTGGTACCAAGAATAACAGTGAAGATTTTAGCTATGTTTAATGTGGATCAATCAGCAACCATATTTAGTATCCACTGAATACTCAGCACTGTCCTAGGGAATGGGAGGTACAAAGAATTGAACAAAAATTTATTCAACTATTATTTACGTCCTGCTCTATGATGACTAAAATATTTCCATCCTGGATCATGCTCTTGAGGACCCCAGAAGGGAAGGGGTCAGATAAGGGGGAAAATTAATATGATGTGACATAGCAATAGAAAATAATATAAGTTACAAAAATAATACAAAGAGAGAAAGAATTGTCAGGGAAGTGGGGGGTGATCATACAAGATTACATTCAGGGGGTAACTATTGACTTGTGAGTTTCGAAGAATAATTAGGAATGCTCCAGATGGATGACCTGGAAAGGGAAAGGACATGACAGCCAGTTGGAACCTTCAACATAAAGGCCTTGAACTGTCATCCAACAGAGGGAACATTATATTGGAGGCATAGGTAAAGGACCAAGGATAAAGGTCACTGAATGTCATAGTGCACATCTTAGCCTCACAGAAGAAGCCCCAAAAGGATTTTGAGAACTCTCTCAGGCATCAATATGTAGTAGGGTAAACTGAAGGGGTCAGGCACTGGAGATAAGATATTATAGGTAAGAAAAAGGTCTTTGCCATAGCCTCATAGAATAGAAGAGAGGAAGGGAGAGCAGGGGAAACCACATCAGGGCACTTGACAACAGATAATTTCCCAAGAAGTGGAAATCCTATATAGCAGGTCAGCATTTCTTAGGAGAGATGAGAAAATGCCCAAGCCTGGTAACAAACTGCAGGGTGGTTTTAGACACCCACCACCAGTCTCTAAGCTTTTCTTCCTTAATGAACTGATTCACAGCCCTTCAAGTGAAAGAAAGCAGATATTGCTCATAGGTTTTCTCTGGGTTCAATGGGTGTACAACTCTCTGACTTGGAATGGGTATTAGCAGAAAACAGCTTAGGCCGAGTCTCACTGCAGAAGAAATGTCACGGTGAGACCTCATGGTCAACAGGACTGTAATATGGCAACTGTCAATTAGAAGGTGACTCTGCAAGGAAATATTGAGAAGCCAGGAACACAGCCCTCTTCTCTCTATGCCCCTCAGCTAAAACCTATAGGAAACTGGACAAAGAACACCTTCTTGATGGGTGTCCTGAGAGGAAAGAGGTGGTAAGACCACAGTAGCATCTCAAGGCTCTGCTTTGGTGGGAAAGTTTCCACCTGATCCACTGCTGACTAATTCCTGAAAACCACTGGGAAATGTTGAAAAGAGAAAAGTACACAAATAAGGGTTCTGACACCAAAGATGGGAAGAGGGATGTAGCTCTCACGACATGTATACATCCCCTCCTCTCTAATCCCATTGGTTCTATCAGGTGACCAAGCAGACAATCCCATTCAGAGCTCTGAAAGTGACTGAGGCCTTATATGACTAAGGTAACCTCACTGACAGTGCTGAATTCTATCATAAAAGTTCAGAAGGGCACAGGATAAAGTGGCTTTAGTAAACAATTGGGCAAACAAATAATGAAGGTTGTAAACCCTCATTCTAGGTGATGCACCATAGAATATACTGAGAGCATTGTTAAATTTTTTATTAGATCAGTCTTTGAAAGAGCATGCCTTGTTATTTTAATTTCAAGTATTATAACTCACATCCCTGGATTCTTGTTATACCAGCCCTACTGCTCAAAAAAGCTTATAACAATTGACAATTCTTTTACCTGAAGGCCCACAAATTACACTAAAAGGAATCAATAATTTTCTCTAATCATGTATTTTGAATAGGCCATGAATGGAGATGAATGTGGAAGTGAAACATCTTATGAACCTACCAATTTTGATCTGAAGGACAGATCTGTCACCACATGAAAGCACAGTGGGTAATTACCAGGTGGTTGAAATGACAATTAACTCCATCGTTAATAATTATAATTTGACAGACAATAAATCAAGATGGCAGCCATCTGTAAATAAACACCCACAGAGCCAGCTGAATAGTATTGCACAATAGCTTAACCTCATAAAACCAGCAAACTAGTTCTGACTAGTGAGCAAGTAAATCTCCCAAGGACCAGAGAGAAGCAAATTTTTGGGTCACCATGTTCCTACACTTGTCAGCTGGATACAATTGAGGGCCCAGTGTTGTTTTATTTTGTTTTGTTTTTATTTGACTTTTTTTCTAGCACAATTATTGTTATTTTCCACAAAATACTCATTCATTTTAAAATATGGGATTATGACTTTTTGATGCAAATAAAACTATTCTCTCAAATAGCTCTACCCTGGAGCCTAATACACTCCTCAGGATACTTAGCCCTGACCACAGAGCAACATCTACAAAATTTATTGCTCCTCTTTCTTGAAGACCTCTCCTCACCTAACTTCCACTACACTCCCCTACTTCTACTTTTCAGGATTCTTTCCTGGATTTTGATGAGAATAGTCATGTTAGTAACAACAACAACAACTTTTACCGTCTGCTGATTTCTATGCATGTTATTGGTTAATTCTCTGAACAGTCCTCTGACGTGGAGATCTTTTTCCTAATTACCCTTGAAAATATAGAGGTCAAGAATCATCTGGTCACTTCTCCATGGTGATAAAGCTGGGAAATGGTGGAGCAAAGGTTTTTAACTCAAGTCTGCAATTCCAGAGTCGTTGCTTTCAACTCAGCCACTTCATCTGTACAGTTTAATTATTTTTTTCCAAGTTTTATGTTGCCTTCTTTTTTTCAATATTTTTAAATATCTCTTCCATGGTCTGTCTTGGCTACTCCCACATATCTGTGACCTCATTGCTACGGGTTCCCAAATCTATCTTTAGCATAGATCTACCTGCTGAGTACCAGATCCCTGCAGTAACACACTGCTATGCTCCCCACCTGAATTCATTCTTTCATTCAGCAAATATCCATTGAACAACTTGTGGTCAGGCACTGTTCTGAGTATAGAGAACAGACAGGGGAACAATCCAGGGATCTGTGTCATCATGACACATGTATCAGAGATGGATGCAAGGAGGGGGAGACAAATAATAGAGATAAAATCTAAAAGAAAATAAAGAGTATGATAGATGGTGATATGTGCTAAAGAAAAAAAATGCAGAAAAGCAAGGGATGCACCAGGAAATAAGAGATAAGAGAGACTTGTCGATTTTAGTAAGGCAATCAGAGGCCTCACTGAGTAGATGACACTGGAGTGAAGACCTGAGAAGGTGAGGAAGATGGTTAGGTGAGCATCTGAGGAGAAGCCATTCTAGCCAGGGGAACAATCACTAAAAATTCGAATAGGCAGAAGGATGTCAGGCATGTCTCAGGAAAAGTAAAGAATCCAATAGGGCAGAGCGGTGGCAGAGAGGACTGGAATAGAAGGAGGAGTCGAAGTAGCAATAGGGCCAGGGACTGTGAGGGCTGGGCCTTGCAAACCATCACTATAAATACTTTGGGATTTTGGTCTGAGCAAGATGGGAAGGATACGAAAGCTGTGTACACTGCAGTCATGACCTGACTTCTCTGTAAGAGGACCAGTCCAGGGTTGCCTGGGTGGCTCAGTCAGTTAAGCATCTGACTCTTGGTTTCAGATCAAGTCATGATCTCACGGTTGGTGGGTTTCATCCTGCATTGGGCTATATGCTGACAGCGTGGAGCCTGCTCTGGATTCTCTCTCTCCCTCTCTCTGCACCACCCCTGCTTGCTCTTTGTCTCTCTCTCAAAATAAGGAAACACACTTAAAGTAAAAAAAAAAAAAAAAAAAAAAGAGGCCCACTCTGACTCTAGCAGTCTAGAGGACAATTTCAATAATCCCAGAAGTGCCTGAGTGGCTTCACTGGCTAAGTGTCCAACTCTTGATTTCAGCTCAGGTTATAATCTCACAGACCTCACAGTCATGAGTCTGAGCTCTGCATTGGAGCCACACTCAGCATGGAACCTGCTTATGATTCTCTCTCTCTCTCTCTCTCTCTCTCTCTCTCGCTCTCGCTCTCTCTCTCTTCCTCCCTCCCTCTCTCCCTCCCTCTGTCCCTTCCTCTCTGCTCTCTTTGAAAAACAAATGACAATGTTCAATAATCCCATAAAAGATGATGGTGACTCTGAAGAGAGTGGTAGCCGTGAAGATGGTAAGAAACTATCAATTGCTGGATATATTTCAAAGAAAAGGAAAATTGAATTTACTGAAGGATCAAAAATAGGATTTAAGAGAGAGTAATCATGGAAGACTCTAAAGAACAGAATTGCCATTTGCTGAGAAGGGAAAATTTGCCAGGATACAAGTCTGGAGGAAGGATTGGGGACAAGATCAGGAACTTAATATTAAATATTCCCCAGTGACTTTTGTACACATGTGTACAAAACAGACCAGATACCTATTTCCAGTTTTACACACACACACACACACAGAAACACACACATGTGTTTCTTCTCTTACATATTCTTCATCTCCATTAACAACATCTCTATTCCATCCAGCACTCATGCCGGATATAAGGGCTCTTTTGCATGCTCCCCTCCCTTCAGTCCCACATTGACGCATCCTCCAATTCATCCCTCTCAGCATTAGACAAGTTCTCATGCCATGAATACAGCTTGTTTTTCTGTTTCAGGGCACAAATCCTTCGCTCAATCTAGAGAGTCCACCTAATCACATTCTACCCTACATTCCTTGGCCACTATCAACGTATTCTTCAAGATAAAACTTAAATATCTTTTCTTTGAAGGCTCCCATGAGCACATCAGCAAAACTAGCTGCTCCTTCCTCTTACTCAAGTATTACTTATCCATCAAGCCAGTATAACTTTTCCACTTTGGGTATTTGTTGGTATTTGTAGTATAGCACGCATGTGGGAGTGACAAAAGATGAGGTCAAAAGAGGAGAAAGGAATGAGTTTTTGAAGGACCCTGAATGTATTGCTAGGGAGTTGTACTTAGTCCTGAAGTCGATTAGGAATAATGGCATTGTTTGGAGAAGGGAAGGGGCCTGGTTTAATGTGAGTCTTCAAGGATTCATTCCACTGACAATGTGAAGGGTGAGCTAGACAGTAAAGTAAGTCAGGCAAGATTTGAATGATTTCCTGAAATAAGGAAGGGGTAAAGGGGATAGAGACAAAAAAGATAGGACTTTTCTGAACTTGACTCCATGGCGTTGGGGATAATAACATCTATTGAGCCTTGCCATTTATCAGGCACAGATATAAGAACTCCTCTTGTATTAACTCATGTAATGCTCTCAGTCATCTCTTGAGGGAGATAGTATTCCTATCCCTATTTTGCAAAGGAGTTAAACTAAGACACAGCTAGATTTACGAAGTTGCTCAAGTCACATAGCCATTAACTAATGGAGCATGGATATGAGTACAGTCAGTGGCTCTAGGACCCATGCTCTTCTCCCCCTACTCTATACTTCTTATAATAGAATGAATTTGTATAAAACTATGGTTAGCTGCACAAGAACAGTCTATAACCCATATCAACCCAAACTGAACATCTACTTCAATCTTTTTGCAAAATCACCCTTCCAAAATACACCATTCATGAACGGCATATTCTACAACTCGTGTTTATATGGACACTTAGCCACTATGGAATGTTTCTCTTAGCCTCTTTTCTCCCTCAGTCAAATGAGGGGAAACACACAGCATATGGAAGCATTTCCACACTGCAAGTTATACTGAAGGGGAATATTATGCAATTTGCAAACACTGTCAAATGAAATATAAATATGCATTAGAAAAATGCTACACAGAGACAAAAATATCTTTGTACTGAAGATTCATTCAGTCAATCATTTTTTCATTCAAGCAACATTAATCAGGCACCCGGTTTATGACAGGGGCAGCGGTCAGCAGTGAGAAGAGAGAGGCAAATAAAATGTATGCCTTGTCATGAGGAAATTCGCAGCCTTGTGACTTTTATGTTTAAACGGCCACAGCTGGATAGAAATATTGCAGTTGATTCTCTGTAACCATCTTAAAGATAAACAGAGCTCTATGGTTTGATTCAGACAAAGTCCTGGTCTCTAATTCCAGCTCTTAGAAGCTGGGCATCCCCACCCCCCCATCTAGTTGATGAGCCTCAGTTTCCTCAAATGAAAATAAGACACTACCTTCCATGGTGATTATAAGAATTAGGGACTGTGCCCAGCACATACATCCTATTTTGAACCAATCAACAGTAAATGAATGACTACTGCGGCTTTTTATTTTTTAATCACCAGTGAGCTTTCTAAGGGTCCAGCCAAAATTCACGACGAACCAAACATTCCCACCTGTTCCCAAACTAGCAAACAACAAACAGCAAACAGAAAGCTCCCTGGTGACTTCAAGTAGGAAGGAAATGGCCCTACTATCAGAAACGGAATTGACCAAGTTCTTGCAAAAGCAGCCAAGGCCTTGTCAACAGCTAACGCACACCAGGAGGAAGGACATGCTTTTTGAGCATTAGCCTATGAATGTGGAATGAAAGTTGCTAAAGAAATGGTGAAGACTCATACAGCAATGCGGGGACCAGCTCCCTAAGCACCAATGTCCCTGAATAGAGACAAAACTGGAGTTTTCCTGAAGATATCCAGACAGGTTTTCTTTAAAAAGTGGCACTAGGAAAATGGTCAGTTCTTCACTGATAAGGGGACCCCAGTAAACAAGTTTTTAGACACGTCCCACCCACCTTTCCAGCTATGAGTCAACAGGGGATTCCCAGTAAAAGAAAAATGGTCAGACTGGTTCTCCCACCTCCACAAGGCAGGCGTCTCACCATATAAGGGATAACTAATTGGAGGAAATCAACAAATGTCAAATATATTCTAAGTGTCAAACATCATTATGTCAGGCTCTTCTCCATGGGCAACTTGTTTAATATTTACAATAATTCAATCATGTAGGTAAGTAGGAAGCTATTATTTCCACTTTTCTAGATGAAGAACCTGAAACTCAGGGTAACTTAGAAATCTCCTAAAGCAGTCCAACAGGTTTTCTCCAGAAAAGACCCAAAGATATAACCATTAGTAGGTGGAACTTGGGTTGTGATCTCTTACATGAAAACGTCTGTTCATTCATTTATGCTGCTGTCTCTCAGAGTAAAATCTGAAATGGGTTGGTATTTCAGATTTGCAGCATATAGAGACCCCAAAACAAGTCTCTGCCCTTCTCTATCATGGACCCCCAGCAGGCTGACCTCATTGATGAGTACTCCCTGGGCCTGGCACCAGCAGGAGACCAGACAGTGCAAGGAGAGAGAGGTCGGGCATTTATTCTCTTGTTTCCACCCAGTCTTGCTTTCCTGAGTCACGCTGAATTCCTATAGCTATCAGGCCTCTTCCAGGGGTCTAGAGTCTACCTCTTGTCCCTTCCGCCTGGGGCAGTAAGTTCTTCCTGATGTTGAAAATTCCTGGATGTCTCATCATGCCTTGTGTATGCCCTTAATGGTGTCTATGCTTCATAAATACCCTCTTCACAAAATTATGTTCAGCTAAACCCTTGGAGTGTGCCATTAGTCTCCTGCTAAGATGCTAATGATACATACGGAGTTAAAAACTATTGTACATTTAATTCCACCACAGTTTAGATTCTTAAATTGGGTCTTTGGGTATCTAGTAAATAGCATGAACTTACATCTTATGGACATGAATCAGCTTAAATTGAAGTGAACACATTTTGTTTGCATATGATGTGCTTGCTGTAGGGACAATACGCTCCCCGCATGTTATTGGCAAACTCTGTGGTGAATGAAGCTTCCCAGTCACACTTGGAACGTGATGTTTTTTCATGAGGCCGTGCTACAAAGATGAGATCCAAAGAATACGAAAACACACTTTGCAGACCCTGCCAAGAAGTTTTCTAGAATGTATGCAAAATGGAGCTAAAAGTATTTGTAACTCTGTCATAGAAAGTGGAGCCTCAGTTGGGAAAACGTGACTGAGATCACGTGAGCTCTCCTGTCCCTGGCTTTTGGAAAAGATGAGTGAGCAATTTGAAAATGAGTTGAGAAACCGTTCAGCCTTAATGACCTTTTTGAAGTTTTCACAGGGCTCCTACACAACAGTAGTTTGCCCAGGAAACACATAAATCAAACAGGCCAAACGTAGGGCTTGCTGTCATGCCTCACTGGGTCTGCTCAGTGAAGGCTCAGGCTCTGTTTACACTATGAAAATCAAGTTGAGAATTCAGCTCCTTATCCCCAAAAGTACACTTCTTGCCCCCACCCCAAAAATGGCACCAAAAAACAATTGCCAGATACTTCTCCTAAAAGTTCCCTGCACAATTGTCTCATTCTCTGCCTTAACCCACAACTGAACACCTGCCTGTGGCTAGTTACATGACGCACAGAGGGTGTTTATCTTTGCGGAAGTTCGAGGGGACAGTTTAGTGGTTGGGGTTCTTTGGTCTTACGGTTTTTGGCATTATTGCAAACACATTACTTCAATTTTTTTTAATGTTTATTTATTTTTGAGACAGAGTGCGAACAAGGGAGGGGCAGAGAGAGGGAGACACAGAATCTGAGACAGGCTCCAGGCTCTGAGCTGTCAGCACAGA
>NC_043712.1:23874511-23913327 GCF_006229205.1 Suricata suricatta | reverse complement strand
AACACACCGCTGGAGAGCCACCTCCCTCCTGCACACCCTTCCTCTTCCTCTTTATTCTTCGGACTTTGGAGTCTTTATCATGTAATGTGTTGAGCCCAGATCCACACGGTTTCTTTTGGTTTTCTTTTCTTAATGTTTTTTATTTATTTTTGAGAGAGAGAGAGAGGCAGCATGAGCAGGGGAGGGTCAGAGAGAGAGACAGAATTTGAAGACAGGCTCCAGGCTCTGAGCTAGCTGTCAGCACAGAGCCTGATGCAGGGCTTGAACCCACGAAACCATGGGATCAAGATCTGAGCCAGTCAGACACTTAACCAACTGAGCCACCCAGGCACCAGGCTTTTACTTTGTAGGTCTAAGAAAGTTTGTGATTAAATTGCTGCTTATATAATTGTATGTATGTTTGTATGTATGTCTTTCTAACTAAGCTGTTAAGTGCCAAGCTCTAAGGAGCTACCAATAATCCAGGACAAGATAAGCGCTTAATAGAAAATGGCTAAAAGTATGAATAAAGAATGAATGAATTAATTAATTAAGTTATCATTTTATAGTTCTACTCATATATCATTTCTAAGACTGGTTAGTGGTTTGGTCCTCAGTCCTCCATACAGTGTCTGCTTTGCCAACCCTCCTTTATCAATCAGGATTCTGCAACATTAGGGTCTTGAGTGTCCAGAGATTTGGGCTCTATGCATAGCTACAGAGCAGTGCATTCCTTCTTCATTCATGTCAACTCCAAGGGATTAGCTGTAATGCTAAAGGACAGAGCAAGAGCCAGGAAAGCCCAAAGGCAATAGCTCAACAGATTGGGTGTAGGGAAAGTGGAGATAACAGAGGAGACTTCCTAAATAAGCAGACTCCTGACCTAGGTTGTACAACTGTTTATGAGTTGGCCAGAGGAATAAGGATAGAAGGGATCAGCATTTTAGACAGATGGAACAGCATATGAAAAGGCATGGAGTAGGGAGAGAATATAGCACTCCCAGGGCACTGCAAGTAGCTTAGTGTGGCTAAAGAGTGAGCGGTGAGACCAGAAGCTAGAGAGGTATGTGAGGTGTGAACCTTCTAGCCATATAAAGAAGCTTAAACTTTATGCAAAATATAATGGAAAGCCAATGAAAGAGACATGGCAAGGAGTGAAATGAGTAGATATGAATTTTTAAGCAATTACACAGACCATGTTTCAAACGAAGAAGAAAGACACACACTCCAAATTCAGTTTGGTAAGCGTATTGAATTCGATTTGATAATTCTTGACTTTGTCAGGACATGTGTTTTTGTGCTTCTTTTTCTACTTGCCAAATCAAACATGCCTATAGCACTGTGTAGAAGTAGCAGAATCTGCTACTTAACCCTTTCCTTCTCTAGTGCAGGGAGGATTGAATTAATGCATTCCCTAATTACTTACATATGAGGCAGGGCCCCCCTTAAGCTGTCCCAGATAGTTGGGTCCTGCTGCTGGTTTTGTAGTTTTTATTTATTTAACCAGAGCTAGAAACATGGAAAACAACTGACTCTGAGCACGTGGATGGGTTTCCTTGCAGGAGTCTGAGCTGGTAGTTATTTTAATTAGCAGCACATTTTATAAGGGCAGAATCAGAAATGGAAACATGTCAAGGCCTCTTTAGCTATGAAGTTTGGCAGACGCACATGAGTGTGCCTGGGCATGGTAATCAGCTCCTGACTATTGCTATAAGAGGACTTATCTGGGAAATAAAGTTCTGGGAAATAAAGTCTTCTCAATTTAGGCCTTAGGTCATCCCTCTTTTATGTACCTCCAGGCCAATTTCTCTGTACTATTCCCTTTAATCAATCCTTCTAGATATGCATCCCAACTTACAACATTTATCTCTCTAAGACCTACTTTGCATTTGATAAATGATTTCCTCTTCTTATTGCCACAGTGGTTTCCCAGAATCCTGGGTGTGTATATGTGTGTGTGTGTGTGTGTGTGTGTGTGTGTGTGTGTGTGTATATGAACCTACCATCTAAAAATTACTGGCACCTATGTATACCATTCTAATATGAAGGTCTCCTCGATGAATGAAGCTGATGCGGTTCCATCTCTATTCCCTCATTCATTCATCGAATAGTTACTGGACTTTCTATGCCAGGCATATGCTAAGTGTGGGGCATAGGAAGAAATAGGTCTATGAATTTGAGAAAGTTTCAATTTAATGGAGAAACATGACCCATGGATTGGTTTAAAACAAAGCTGTAAGGTGGTGACAGATATACACACAAGGTTCTTTAGTTTCAAGGGACAGAACCAATCTGAAACAGCTGGATAAAGAGGGAGAATTTATAGTAAGAGGAAAAATACTACATTAAAGTCAAAGTCACATTTTGGGAGCAGATCGGAAGACTTTAGACACAACCTCTCTCAGGCTATCACTCTTTGTGTCTCCTTTATTCTTCTCTCCCTGCTGACTGGCTTCCTCTGCTTCACTCCAGCTCCAGATATTTCTTTATCCAAATTCACACAAATATCCCAGACTGAAATTAATCTCTTAGTTACAATTCAAAAATTCCAGGGCAGAGAATCTGATTGGACTAAGCATCCATCCCTGATCTGATCAACTGCAGCCAGGTAAGGAACTGTCTGCTATAAATGATTAAGTGGCAGTAGGTCCATGGAAGCACAAGTCAGTATTCTTAATCTCAACAGTGCAGCCTCAAATCTGCTCTCAAGAAGAACAAATATTACTTTCCTATTCCATGTTGCTTTTCTCTACAATAAGACATTAAAATCAAGATACCTTGTCATGTGATTAGCTAGGTTAGTCACATTTCTTGAGGGAATTTAAAGAATCCATGGGAGTCATTTTTAAACTTTTAAAAGAGAAATAGCTAAGGGAGGAGAGAGAGGAAAGAAATTCTTGCATTCTAAAAAATACAATGCACTAAAATTTCTAAAATATCTGATGAAAGACTATATTGCACTATGCTCAGTTTTTAGGCAAAGATGCCAAAATTGTGGCTTATCCAACGAGGACAGCTTAGCACCAATTGGCTGAAGCCCATAAAAAGAATTGTCTGGTTAGAATGTACTGGAATCTTACTCCTATAACTTATAGATTCAAACAAGCCCTTGTTCTGCTCCATAAACACCTCCTAAAGCTTATAAGGGCTTTTCAAGGCCATTGACCTAAGACCCTAAATTATTGTTTATAAATATTATCTCTGCCTTCACAATCGAACAACACCTAAATTATTAAGATCTGTCACAATGTCTCTGGAACCAATGAATTAAAAACACTTGTTAATCCATTTTGGAGCAGAATGCATCAAAACAAAGAACATCTTGAATTTGGAGCACATAGCCTCCAGTTTACTATCTATTGCTTTGATATTAAAACGTACTTTTAAAAATATGTAACTGCTTCTGCTTTGAGATGCTGGCACCCACAATCAGGTGTAGGCAGAGGGGTGCTTGGGTGGCTCAGTTGGTTAAGCATCGGCTTTGGCTCAGGTCATGATCTCACAGTTTGTGGGTTCGAGCCCCACGTCGGGCTCTGCGCTGACAGCTAGCTCAGAGCCTGGAGCCTGCTTCAGATTCTGTGTCTCCCTCTCTATCTGACCCTCCCCTGCTTGCACTGTCTCTCTCTGTCTCTCAAAAATAAATTTAAAACATTAAAAAAAAAAAGAAGAAGAAGACGTGTAGACAGAAGATCCAGGTTTTTCCAGGAGGTGGCTACAATAAAAAGCAGAGTTGGTACTGGCCACAAAGCTCACTGTCATATTGGGTGGGGTCTACCTTCGTTCCTTGTCAAGCATTCATTCAACCAGCATGTGGTTTCTATTGAGCCCTGCCTGTGAGTTTCTGTGGGAAATCCAAAGACAGACAAACCACAGTTACTAAACACACATCACTTCCATTCTAAAAGGAGGGATAGATAAGAACTCGGATAGCTAAACAGCAGAGCAGAGTGTACTAAACAAATTACAAGGCACGAAAGAACTTTGGAAGGGAGTGTAGTAGGTGAGGTCCCTGGGTCTGCCATTCCTAGCTCTGTGATCCTGCTCAAGTTTTTAGTGTCATTTCATGTTAGTATTTTCTTTCTTTTTTTGAGTTTATTATTATTATTTTTTGAGAGAGTGTGCAAGCAGGGGAGGAGCAGAGGGAGAGGGGGGAAATAATTTAAGGTAGGTTCCAAGCCCAGTGCAGAGCCTTCCACAGGGCTCAACATAGGGCTCAACCTCATGACTGTGAGATCGTGACCATGAGAGCATGACCTGAGTCAAAATCAAGAGTGGGTTACTTAACCAACTGAGCTACCCAGGCTCCACAAACGTGAGTATTTTCCTCTGCAAAATGAGAATAATAAAAATATTCACCTCATAGGGTTGTGGTGTATATAAAGTTAGTAAAGATGGAAAAAGAACATTATTATTGTATGAAAGAAATGTTATTTATTCTAGGTCTTAAGGGATGCTTTATATATTGGAAAAATAATGTAAGTGATGTACTATAAAGTTATTATACATGTTAGCTAAACAAAATTTAGAAAATTTAGTAAGTGTTAAGAAAAGAAAAATAAACTCCAATCCCCATTTCTAGAGATGAATACTGTGGCAGTTTTGGTAAATCTCTGTCTGGTTTTCTTTTTTCTCACATATTATGACATCTAACAAATAGATTATACAGTTAAATTTACTGCATTTTAAAGTCAAATAAACTAGTTATTTTCTTTATAATTTTCCACTGCTTTTTATTTTGGAGGGGCTTCTCAATTCTACAACTTATACACTTTATTTTAATTTATACTGTATCACAGTATCCTCAGCTAGGGCTTTCTAAACTCCTTTGTACAACTCAAGGATAATAGGACAAGATGAAGTAACAGATGACAAATTAAGTAGGCTTTTCTTAAAAAAGGAGGGGGGGAGGGAAAGAGGCAAAGAAGGAAAAGGAAAGATCTATATTAAAAAGGATAAAAAAAAGTTATTCACTCATTAACTCAATTTCTTTGTACACACTACGTGCTGTTATATACATACTATGTGCTGTTGTGCTTGGCTCTGAGGATTCTGAAACTGCACTAGACCTTGTTCTTGTCCCAAAGAGAAATGCCCTCTCAGTGAACTCAGTCTGACCAAAGTCAGCTAGAAATCCTTATTAAACTGTATGCCGATGGGAAAAGAAAGGAAGCCAATGCAAACTGAGCTTCTATTGTATATATGTAGTAAAATACCATCTACCTCTCATGGTAGCCCATTGTAGTGAAGAGACTGAGGTCAGAAAGGAGATGTGACTTGTTCCAAGTAATAGGGTAGGTGAACTAGGCCTACAATCTGCTGGCGTCATGGACACAGTCACACAGGGCCTGCTGCTCAAAAGGCCCCAGTTGTCACCATCTTGAAATGATCATTTCAAATCATATCTTATTACCATTTTATGAATAATTCATCTTTTAATAATTTTATCTCTGAATTTGAGTTGATAAGCCTAATAAGACAATGGTGCACATTCTAGGAACTTAGAGCCCCCAACTCATCATAAACTCTCCTGTCCCAACACTTCCCTGCCTATCCAGATGGGGTCTACGCCTCCTGCTCCCTGACCCTGACTCTCAGTTGCCCAACCTTTCCCTTCCCACCTACTACACTAGGCCTTCCATTCAGGACAGCAGCTGGGTCTTGTTGGCAGAGAGAGGCCTGTCTTTTTCCCTTGCCCTCTCCCCCAGTAAGGGCTTGTGGCCATGGGGACAGTTAATGTCAAGCACACACCCTAGAGCATCTCTAGATGGGGCAAGGCAGTGACTGTTCTTACCATGGGCTGGTAGTGTCATACGCCATCCATCCATCAGGCAACTCAGTAGGGACCCCTTACCCAATCCCATCCAGGTACTGACAACATCCCTGCACAGAGACTGCAGTCCCTTAGGGGCTGCCCATCAGCCATTGGGACCATGATCCTATGGGGAGGGGAGACAACTTTCACAGCTGGGGGATCACATTTTCTCTTTCCATGGGTTTTGCCAACTATGTAGAGGCTCTGCCAGGAATCCAGACCAGAATGACCTCAAAGCCTTTGTTCCCTATAATGTCCCAGAAGGTTAGGGATCATACAAAACAGAGTGTAAGGTCAGAGGGCTTGAGCCAGCCACACGCCAAAGTCCAGATAGGAATCTGTCAGCCCTGCTGCAGTGCCTCTGGGACTCCCCTCCAGCTGCCAGGGAGAACATCCACCATCCTTTTGATCATGCATGTGATGTCTCCCTCCTTCCCTCTCTCTTCCTGTGGGGCAGTTCCTTTGCTTTACTGTACAAAAGTAACTCTCTCCATCTACACGGCACTTCAGAGAAATCATGCCAGTGGTAACAGGTGGGTGGAGTTGGGTGGAGACAGACCTGAGAGATCTTGGAAAGGCAAAAATGCACAGGAGGAAGGAACTGAACCAGGAAAGAGGCAACGGGAACAGAGATAAGGGAGAGAATGTTCTGGTTTTCACGGAGCTGAGTGTTTTCCCAGAACATGGAACTTGCAGGGCTAAAGCAGGACTGCCCATGGCAAATTCAGTTGGTCACTCTAGAGGGTCAAATCATTGAAACAGTGGCAACTAACATGGCCAGTGTTTTACAGGTGCCAGAGCTGTTCCCCTTCTATGATCAGATCTCATTCTGGCAACAACAATGGGAAAAAGGCAGACTCAGTCACCCTCCCATTTATGAAGAAACTCAGAATACAAATGACTTAGCTTCAATCAAAAACTTAAGTGCTGGAACAAGACTGCAAGTCCCTATCAGTTAACAAAACAGAAATAATGGACTCTGATAAGTGATTTAATGTTCAGAGGAAGAAAGAGAGGAGATGGGTTTTTGAGTTGACTGAAACCTAGATACTTCCTTGAAAATAAATTAAGAGGAAAAAAATCACTTGGGTTGGAGTATATCAAGCTCTGAATCCACTGACTGACACAGAATTTCTTAGTGGGCCAATGTCTTAAAAGTCCTCCACCAAGATCGTGTTTGCCTAATCAGTCAATCTGTCTTGGATACTGCAAATCTCTGAGACACACCTTGGCAATGGCTTTCTGCTTCTACTCAGGAAATATTCTGGGTCACCTTCCTGACAAGATAAGCATAAGAACTGGCAATAAACTACTGTGACTGTGCAGTGAGCACGAAGTAAGCAACATGCAACTAATTCTCTTAAAGGACCTGAGTATGGGAACCACAGAAGCAGCCCAGGGGTGAGGGGAGTGTGGGGGAGAAGTTGAGATTCTGTCTATAGAACTTTTTAAACTTACTTTTTTTTTCATTTTACCATTGCCCATCTTATTTTTTTAATCTTTTAAAGTCTGTTTATTTTATTTATTTATTTGAGAGCAAGAGCACCAGTGAGGGAGGGGCAGAGAGAGAGAGGGAGAGAGAATCCCAAAGTAGATTCTGCACTGTCAGCACAGAGTCCCGACATGAGACTTGAACTCACAAACTGTGAGATCATGACCTGAGCCAAAATCAAGAGTTGGACACTTAACTGGCTAAGCCACCCAGGTGCCCCCATTTCATTTTCATTTAACTTATTTCTTTGACAATCAATTTCCAAAAGCTATGCTACACTGAGCGACTGCAAAGGCACAGCCCTGCCATTGTGAAGCTCATTTATCCATCGCAGAGGTGCACAGCCTGTGACCAGGGCTATAATACAGGTCTCTCCCTGTTTCAGGAAAAGTCTCCAGCAGAAATAATACAAATGAAGCCCTGAAGAATGAGTAAAGGCAAACATACATCAGGTAAAAAGGGGTAGAAAAGTGCAATTCATTTCCTTCTTTTACTCAAGACTGACTTAGCATCTAAGGTGTGCCTGGCCCCCTTCTACGTGATTTGGCTCGGGACGCACAGCTCAGGGATTGTGCTCAAGCCTATCTGACTCCGAGTTCCACTGTACTGAGATTCCTCCAGAGAGGGCTGTGACCTTCTGGAAAAGGACAGGGGCTCTAGGTGAAAGATAAGGGTTAGGCCCAAAGATATATTTCCCTACAATCCTCTGCTGCAAGCTTACCTCCAGGGTAGACACAGGTACACAGGTAGAGGATTTAAGGAATGAGCACAGCAAACATAGAAGCTGCCACTCCCTAAGCACATACCACGGGCCCAGCACTGGGCTACATCACAGTTTCAACTCATTCTAACTTTGTTCCTCATGTCAAGATGCAAACTCAGAGAGGTTATTAAATACTTGGCCCGAGGCCACACAGCCAGTATGTAAGAAAGCCCAGTGTCTTTCTGACTCAAAGTCCAGCACTGGACTTGGCCTAAAGCATGTAGCTCACGGGTGCCTACTTAACTGTAAAATTCTCGATCCTTCGTAACTTACATTCCACCAATCACTCCACTTTATAATTATCATTACTCCTTTTACTACTATAAAAATTAGGAACTAGCAAGCAGGGATTTTTATGACAATCATATTTCACAACAGAACTACAATTGGGCTTTTCCAGGCTCTTCCAATATGGAATTGCTAGATGAAATTAACTGGGCGAACTTTAAGACTCTCCTACTCTTAAAATGATGATTCCCTGAAAACTCCTAAATAAAGCTCAGAATCAATCTTGTTGAATTTCACTAGTAATCAACACTACTCTCCCAGTCTTTATGTTTTCTTGTTTTTACTTGTTTGTTTGTTTGTTTGTTTGTTTGTTTGTTTTACTGTGCCTTTGTTGAATTCTCCCAAAATGCCAGTTGAGGATAGAAAAGTTGTGCAAGACCTCACATTATCAATCTAGGCTATTCAAAGCATATGCTAGTACTGACTGTTTTGTGGATATTATTCCTCTTGGTTACAATGTATGACAACCAAACAGAGCTTTTGCTACAAACAAAGTTGCAATTACAAATTAAAAAAAGAAAAGTATCTGGGCAACACACAGAGAAAGGCTATATCTCTGAAATTGACTCTTGGTTTTTGGAAGGCGAAGGGGGGCAGAGAGAGGGGGAAGAGAGAGGATTATGCTTCCTAAATTCGGAGATTCCATCCAGAGAGCAGCCCAGCCTCACTTCTGTGGCCGAGCACTTCGACTCCAGCTTCCATCTGGTTTCCATAAGGCAAGGGAACTTGGCGAATGGCTGGCCACGTAACTGCAGCACGTGCACATCCTGACCACGAGTACCAGTAAAAGGAGCCAAAGGGAATGAAGAAATTTCCCTCAGTCCCTCTGCACAGTCTAGGTCAGGAAAAGTTGCTTTCGAGAGAAACAGAATGCTCTTCTGCCCTGCTGGGCAGGTTCACAAAGAACGAACCACTGCACTGAATCAAAAATGCCCAGACCTAATGACAGGGTGTTCCAATTATTCTAGAAATGTCAAGAAAATGATTTAATACCACTGCTGCAATTAATTCTATACAGTGTGTGCACGGGAAGCAGGACCTAAGAGAAAGAGCCTATACTTGGATCCAAATGGATATGACCATTCTGTTAATGTGGAGCCTTGAACCGATTACTCAAACAGCCTGAAAAGCATGCAGAGTGCCCTTAACTTACAAGATTTTTATTGATGATGTATATAAAACATTGCACACAGTGCATGCTTAATAAATGGTTAATTAATTAAGGCTGAGGTGATGCTTTCTTCCAAGACTTGTAATTATTAAAACATGCTTACATGCTTTATGGAAAGGGTATGTCTAGCCCGAGGATACTCCATCAATCTTTTTTATTAACACACCTTTGTTGTTTTTAATTTATACCATTTAAAATGCTTTAATTCAAAGAATCATGGAAAACGCAGTTTGAAAGGCATCTCCAATTCCTTCACCTTACAGATGAAGGCACTGAGGACGTTCCGGCAGAAAAAAGGCCAAATGCTCCCCAATACAGATAGCAAGTTAGTGGTAGATCCAGGGCCACCCCAGTGTCCTGAGTCTCACTTTTCCTGTTTACTATTGCACTTGATCTCATAAATCTTTCTGAGGCTACAATAACTTCAGTTGTCCCTCTAAAAGACGCATCGTAAAATTACGGATCTGGGATAGGTCTGAGGAGTTCCTATGGTACTATTTATAGTGGTGAGGTAGTGTGAATGATGGTCCCCAAAGGCGCCCCATCCCTGGAACCACTGCCTGTTATCTTAGATGTTCAAAAACGGGACTTGGCACATGGGATTAAATTAAGGATCCTGAGATAGGGAGAGCATTCTGAATCATCCCTGTGGGCTTGATATAATCACAACAGCCTTATCATAGGGAGGCCAGCGGAGTCAGGGACAGAGGAAGGCCATGTGACAACAGAAGTAGTAATTGTACTGATGCACTCAGGAGATGGAGGAAGGGGCCACAAGCCAAGGAGTATGGACAGCTTCTCAAAACCAGAAAAGGCAAGGAAACCGATTCTTCTCTAGAACCTCCAAAAGGAACCAGCTCCATTAACACCTTGACTTTAGCCCAGTGAAACTGATTTTGAACTTACAGTTTCTAGAACTGTCACAGAATAAAATTGTGTTATTGTAAGTCACGCAGTTTGTGGCAATTTGTTACAGCAGCAATAAGAAACTAACACAACACATAACATTATATCAGAAATGATGGCAGTCAAAATATCCAACAAATAGAGATTAAATAAATAAATTATAGTAGAATACAATGCAGCCTTTTAAAAAAGTACCGGTTCATATTTATTGAAATAGGAAAATGTGTATATAGTAATTTTAAGTAAAAGAGCAGTTTATGACACAACAAATAGAATATGACTCTATTTTGAAAGAGAAAATAAGACTGGAAGTATATATTCCAAATTATTTACAGTGATTATCATTGATAGTGGAACTTTTCTATGTACTTTTATGTAGTGTTATGCATTCTCCAAGTATGATGCAGCAAATGTGTTAATTTTATAATTAGGAAAGATTCTTTTTTTAAAAAAACACAAATCTATTATTCCTCAATCCTTTCATTTTATAAAACAGGAAACATATATGTAAAACAGAGGAGCTGCTGACTCAAAGGAAGGACAACTAGACCAAAGTTCTCAATTTGGAATTTGGAAGCTTATCCTTAACTTACAAAAGGCATAAGAAGTCTAACTTGACTCATCCCTATGAAAGCTCATAGAGATGACACACACTTCCTTCTCTGTTTTCAGTTCTCCTCTACAGACTGTTCTTCAGTAATTAGGAAGAGTTAATAAGTGCTTCCTCCTTGAGACAAGCATGAGAGTGCTGCAGAGCATAATTGCACGCGGCATTTTGCAAACTTGCACAGATTCTCCCAGTGTGGATGCCATACCGAAGGATACCACTCAGAGGAAAACTGAAATGTAAAGAGACTCTGATATTCTGGACCTTTGTGATAGTCTCACAAGCCATGAGATGGAAGTGCTTACCAGATCCTTACTACTCATTTCTACTCTGCTCTTAATGAGTTCTTTGATGACTCTTGTTTATTCCTTCTCTTTCCTCAGAGCAGGGGATATTCTGTCATCAGTCATCCTCAGATCTTTATTACTGTTTCCTGTCTAATTCAGCCTGGAATATTTCTGAGTTCCTACAAAATTCCAAAGAGTGTACAGAGTTCTGGGGTTGCAACAGTTAGTAAAACAGAGACCTTGCCTTCAACTCACTTCCAAACTGGTGGCACAGCTAAGCACATGCACAAAAAGTAAATCTCATATAGGGAAAGGTAATCCTAGAGACTGTCAGGCTCAGGCAGCACAAAGGAGCGATTAGAGCTGCGTGTAATTCCAAAAGAAAAGGAATGATTTCACAGAGGGTTCCTCAGCTATTTATTTGTCTCTTTGCTCTGGGTTCACTCATCACTCTTTTCCCTGCTCTCTGCATTTCATCACCAGAGGGTTGATCCCTGAAAACTACATTTCCCAGGCTCCTTTCTCAACTAGCCAGATTCAGTCAATGAGAGACTCAGGCAGGAAACTGAAGGAAAGCAGAAGGCCAGGTTTTTTTTTTTAATGTTTATTTGTTTTTGAGAGAGACAGAGTGTGAGCAGGGAGGGGCAGAGAGCGGGGGAGACACAGAATCTGAAGCAGGCTCTAGGCTCTGAGCTGTCAGCACAGAGCCTGATGCAGGGCTCGAACTCACAAACTGTGAGGTCATGACCTGAGCCGAAGTCGGATGTTTAACTGACTGAGCAGCCCAGGAGCTCCAGTAGGCCAGGTATTTCTGCATCTCTCTATGCTTAGGTGGCATCAATGGCTGTGGCTGAATCTCTGTCATGCCTCAGCATCCATTAGATGGTCCCCGCCCCTTGCCTCTAGGACCACCGCCTCCTGCTGCTGCCCCTCCAGCCGGGCACTGGCAGTGCTAGCAGCTTCCTGCGGCTGTTCATCTCCTAATTGTCTCGCCATCCTCTGTTGGGCTTTTCAGCTCTCCCAGCAGGTTTCTGACTCATTCCCCAGGCTGAATACCTGCTGTGGTTTCTGTTTTTCAGACTGGACACTCAGGAGCCGAAGAACCAGAAGATTCTCAATAGGCAGGGTAAACAAACGAATAAATAAATTAATAAATAGTCAATCTAAGTAGAGATGACAGCACAGCCACAGTCCAAAGTGGAAAACCAGAGACTGGGGCGATCAGTGGGGCTGTGTCTTAGGTGTCATTAGGGATCTACTGGGGAACTGATCGGCAACCCGGGGAGAATCAGATCTCAGAGGCCCTCGAGTTCACAAATTGAGGAACATGGGTTCTACTCCACATCACTGGAGAGCTGTTGAAGATGCTGAGCACAGTAGGATGACCAGACTTATCCTTCAGGAAGTTCAACCTGTAAGTGGCAGGAGATTCAACTAAGCATGTTAAGGAGAGCCCAATGCAGGGCTATAGCAGGACAAACAGCAAGGGGAGAGGGCATCTGAACAGAGCCACTTCCATTTGGCAAAAGGAAAGGGAAGAGTCAGGGTGTCTGGGAAATGATGAGCCTGAGTGACTGAGTGGCCATCCCAGTGGCCTGGAGGAAACTGTAGAGGTGAGCCTGATCTGTGCTAATATGACAGGAAAAGCACTTATTTGAAAACATGGGCTTGAAACCCTATCTAGGTATCTCCTAGAGATACCTCTAGGAGAATCTTTTTAAAGATCTATCTCCTTTAGGGTGTAGGCACCATGGGGTGGTACAGAGTACAGAGATTTGGAATGAGGCTTTGCTATTTTTTTTAAAGTAAACTCTACCCGCAAAGTGGAGCTTGAATTTATGACTCCAAGAAAAGAGTCACATGCTTTACTGCCTGGTTCAAAGGCACCCCTGGAGGAAAATATTTTATTTTATTTTTATTTAAAAATTGTTTTAAATGTTTATTAGAGAGAGAGAGGGAGGGAGAGCGAGAAGCAGAGAGGGAGACACAGAATCTGAAGCAGACTCCAGGCTCTGGGCTGTCTCAAACTCATGAACCCTGAGCTCATGACCTGAGCTGAAGTTGAACACCTAACTGACTGAGCAACGCAGGCGCCCCTGGAGGAAATTATTTTAAAAGGCATTCTCACTCACTGACAAATCAGTTTGTGGGAATGAAGAAATATTTAGAACATTTGTGTTGACAAGAAGCAATCATCTTGACTAAATTAATTTTTAATATTGTGATTTCATTATTAATGATAAATTCTAAGATGGAATTTTCATGACATGACTGTTCTAGTAACTTATTTTTACTAGTATTACAGGTAAAATAAAAACTGTCTTCGTGACCTATATTTTAAATATTAGTATGAAATCATCAGCTCTTAGTGATGATAAAAAGAAGGAAGCACAGCTGATCATTTCCATAAAGGTGACAGGGCTGTGTTCTTCCTGTATTCCAGACCAATAATAGCTTATGTGTCAAAATAATTAGTGTATATATACATGTGTGTACTCTTCTAACTTCTTCATTTGTCTTTCTAGGCCCAGAAAACGTCTACTACGTAAACGACTTCCACATGTTATTATATGAGTAAGCACTCTAATTAGAAATTAAGTGCCAATAATTTGTCCTATTAAAAACTTAGCTTTTAAAAAAGGAATGATTTATTTCCCTATTATACCACTTGAACATTATCCTAAAACCAAAGAACTATTTTTTTTTAAGATTGGTCAAAATCAGTGTACTTTAAAAACAAACTGCCATGCAGCAATGGGACTTTGTTTATGTGCTTCTAGGGTCCTGAACAACTCCTGGATGAATCAATTTGTACCAAAATTTGCAGGTGCTTTATGAGAATGACTGCCTGAACATGTGCATTTTGGAGCTCCAAGGAGCCACTGAGATCTTGTCTTCTATTTTACAGAGGAATAAACTGCGACTGTGGGAAGTGAAATAAGTTTCCTGAAATGTCACAGTCACAGAGGCCAGCCATATTTCTATCCAACATTGTTGCATCACCATCATATGGGCCTCCCGCCTTCTAGCACTGTGGCCGCCTTTGGTAGCACCCTGTATGAAACCAGAGCTTGCTGCTTGACCCAGGGCAGGGAGCCTCCCAGATCCATCAGATGCCCTGCCTCTGATGACAGGGAGGCATCAGAGCAGAACAAAGTCACTCAGCCTTCACCTTTGGGGAATACGGGTCTTATTGATGTCACACACTCACCGCTCTGGCTGTAGAGCTGCAGCTTTCGGCACACGGCCCATCAGTCTCCAGAGGATCTTCCTGCCAGTGCCACATCTGACCGCAGCAGACCTAGGATGACTCTGGCCGCCTCTCTGGTGCAAGTATAATGGGTTTATGTCTCAAAACACACACACACGCCACAGAACAGTGAAGGGAGATTCCAGCTTATGACAGAGTCAGGCACACGCTTGCAAACGGAGCAGGATGGGTGTGAATTATTCATTGCTCCCCTCGCTAGGGACCCACGACCACCTCCTTCATAGAACGTCTTTTATACAGGTTGTGGTACATCCTCCAAAATCCTCGAACTGTCTCTAAACACAGTAACCAGTCTGCTTTCTTTTCCCAAAACACCCTTTCAGGAGGGCTTCTATATTTCACCTCCAAGACACATGAGGGTCTAAAGGCAGGTGAGTAGCCATTTTTTCTGTGTTTCCTCTCATAGGAGATATGAACTTCTCTTACTCTCACTGACCCAGGGGTCTGGCTTAACATGAACCACACATAATCTGCCTGAAATTTCCCTCTGCTGAGGGAGACAGGAGAAAATAGAAGTGTTATTGGATCAGCTCAGATGCTCCGGTCCTCATAGGGTGTTAGGGACTGAATTGTGCTCCCAATCCCAAATTCATGTGTTAAAGCCTCCGTACCTTAGAATGTTACTATATTTGGAGACAGAGTCTTTATGGAGATAATTAAGGTTAAATGAATTCATGAAGCTAGGGTCTTAATCCAATATGACTGGCATCCTTATAAAAAGAGGGAAAGATGCCAGGGATGTGCACATGGAGAGAATAAGCCAGGCAAGGAATAGAAAGAACGCAGCCATCTGCACACCACGGAGAGACGCCTTAGGAGAAACCAAACCCACCAAACTTTGATCTTACACTTCCAGCCTCCAGAACTGTGAGAAAATTAATTTGTGTTGTTAAGCCACCTGGTCTGTGGTATTTTTCTTATGGTATCCCTAGAAAACCCATCCATAGGGTGATCTAGAAAGTAACATGGATCTTGATTTTAACTATAAAACCTAGCACCCAAACGGGTGCAAGAAGCTTTGTGCTTTGTGTCACTTGACATAATCAAATCTGACGGACTTCCCTGTGGAAGAAGCACAAGCCAAGGTAATCAACCTCACAAACAACGGAAAGGAAGAATGGTGACTTGCAAGCAGGTGGATTTCTTTTTGGCAGCCATGGAGCATAGTCATAACATGGAGCAGCATCACATTTCACAGAGCAAGCCAAATCCAAAGACTATCTTGCCCAAGAAAATATCTGTCCAATCAAATATCCTTTAGTCTATACTTTATGGTCTCGGCATATGTGGTAAGAGCTCATTAATTCAAACCTCCCACTTATTTGAATTTGGTGAAAAATGTTATACTAAAATGTATCTTTATACAAGGTACAAATGAGGTGATGAAGAAATCAATTGGTCAACTTCAAAGCAGTGGCTTCAAGAACCTTAGAAATATGCATCTGTGTGGAAATAATGATTGTACCAAAGTGTGAGGTGTTCATCTCTCTTCATAGGAAAGCTCCCTCCCTTTCTCTCTCATTCAGAGAGTGGTTCTTAACCCTCGCTCACTTTGAAAGTTGATTTAGGGGGGTGCCTGGGTGGCTCAGTCAGTTAAGCATCCATCTTCAGCTCGGGTCATGATCTCATGTTCGTGGGTTCGAGTCCCACATCAGACTCTGTGCTGACAGCTAGCTCAGAGCCTGGAGCCTGTTTCAGATTCTGTGTCTCCCTATCTATCTGACCCTCCCCTGCTTGCACTGTCTCTCTCTCTCTCTCTGTCTCTCAAAAATTAAAAAAAACATAAAATTAAAAAATAAAAAAAAGAAAGTTGATTTAGAGAAATAAGGAAGATGAATAAGAACCTACAGGAAGGACATGATAGGATCAGTGTGACTTGAACATCGCCAAACACAGCCAAAATATCTACTCCATAGTAGGTGCTCCCTAAGTGTCCTTCCAAATCTCCTTTCCCACTTAATCTAGACAGTAAGCTTTACTACGGTGATTAATGTTGGTGCTGAAGGATCATGAAAGTTCATAAATTACAGAGCTGAAATGAAATTAGAGACTATCAACTCCAATTTCTTTATGCTAAGATGCAGAAACTGAGGCCAACAGGTTAAGTGACTTTCTCAAGTTAAGTTACTCATCAATGAATATCTGTTGTGTGGCAAGCATTGGACTGGCCACAGAGTTGGCTGTTGACAAACTCAGAAACAGGATCCAAGATCTTTGACCTTGAGCTCCTTCCACTCCTAACCCCAGCGCTGCCCCTGAATAAGTTTTGTTTCATGGGCACCATGTGATCTCAGGCATGTCTTGCCACCTCTGCCCACTTGTATTTAAGGTTGATTCTCATTCCTTAAATGTGGTCAAAGAAGATATGTAAAATAAACACTAAATGAAAAGGATTGCACTCAGAGAAAAGAAGAAAAACATCTACAAATGCTCCTTTGAGTGTCTGAGAATGCCTGACGGGTTCCAGTGACACTCTACTTTGAGCAGAACTGAGGCACAGATGGAACTGAATGCAAAAGGGCCATCGAGATAGTGTGGACTAGGTCAGCAGGAGGGATTCTGTGAGAGGAGTTGTACCAAGAGTGAGGATAGAGATAAGAGGTTGGGAACAAACTGAGATTATTGCTGAAGAATGACTCAAAGTGCAGACAGAAAGGAGTGGTCTTCTAGGCAGAGGGAGAAGAACAAACACATGCATATAGGAACATTTGTTCATGTGGAATCTGAAAATGCTTCAAAAAGTAGAAACTAGGATACAAAAACATGCCACTATTAATAGCTTATAATCCTCCTGTCTAAGAATTTATATAAATAAGCTATTTTCAGACTGATTCATTTTTCTTGTAAATTGGCTTCTTCAAGCCTCCAAGAGTGCCTTGAATGCAAACACAACAACTTTATTGAATGAGTCAATATTTATCCTTTTATGTGCTTTCTAATTTCAGGTTCGTCATTCAGCTACTATTTTCGCAGGCCCCTAGACCGGCCATCAGGAAGCTTGAGATGCTTCCCAGGGCTGTGAATGAACCAAACATAGCATTGTACCTACGATGCTCACAAACTGAACTTAGTTTACTAGTGCTGATTTTTAAAAAGTGAGAATGCTAAATTTCTCCAGAAGAAAATTTATGGAATCCAAGTAGCAGCAACACACACACACACACACACACACACACACACACACACACACAGAGTCTTCCCATCTGTTTAATACTTTGGAATCTGAGACTCAAAAAAAATGTCTATTTTGTATAGTGTCCTCAAAACAGTTTTAAAAAACAAAAAATATCAGCTCATAAGGAGTTACCTCAACTTTCTCATGGTTATTATTAAAAACTAAATCTTGCTTCTGGCCTATGATAGAATATCTGGTATCAGACTAGTCCTTCCACTAAAAACCTTCAAACTAGGAACAAATTAAAAAATTAAATTGAAAAATAGTATTTGCAATAACATCAACACAAAATTCTTAGAAATAAATCAATGAAAGATGTGAAAGGCCTTTACATTAAAAACTTAATAAATGTATAAGTATACTATGTCTATGGATCAGAAAACTCAATATCAATACATCCATCCTATACAAATTAACTCGTAGACTATGCAATCTCAACCAAATTTCTAGAAGACAAGATGATTCAAAAATTTTATGTGAATACAAAGTGCCAAGAATGCAAAAACAGTATTAAAAAAGAACAAAGACTGGGTGAATTACACCGTCTAATACAAAGATTTATTATAAATTTCATTAAGCAAGACATCATCCATTGGCTAAAATTACAGATATAAATCAACAAAGACTAGTGAGTCCAGATATAAGTCCACAAATATATGGGCAACTGATTTTAGAAAAAGGCACCAACATAACTTAATGGGAAAGAAGAATCTTTTCAACATAGACTTCTGAAATAAGTGGACCTCCACATGCCAAAGTGCATACACACACGTGCACGTACACACACACATACACACACACAACACAACACCAAGAGTCTCAACTCCTATTTCATGCCATACACAAATTTAATTTAAAATGAATGACAATCATTTGTTGGCCTTTTGGCTAAGATCAAGTGTAGTAAAATGAATCACAGACATAAACATAAAAGGGAAAATTATAAAAATTTGAGAAAACATAAGACAAAATCTTTATAACCTTGTGTAGGCAAAGATTTATTAAACAAGACACAGTAAGTACACACCGTAAAGGAATAAAAAAATGATAAATCTATCTTCATCAAAACTAAAATATTCTGCTCTTCAAAAGATAGTTAAGAAATTGAAAATGTAAGCCACTGAAGAAGAAATTATTCACAATACAGTCATATGACAAAGTACTAGACTATAAAAACACTGCCAACTCATTAATAAGAAAAAAACAAAAATAAACCCAAAAAATGCACCAAAGATTTAAATAGACACTTGATAAAAGAAAATATTCAACTCGTTGTAAGTGCATGAAAACATAGTAAACATCTTTAATCATCATGAAAATACAAGAATGGCTAGAATTAAAAGACCAGCAATACCAAGTGTTGACAATGATTGGGGGACAACTCATGTTATGGATGATAAAATGGTGCAACCACTTTGTGGTTTGCTCTAAAGCGAATCATAAACTTAGCATACAATGCAGTGATGTTAATAAGGCATTTCTCTAAAAGAAATGAAAATGTATTTAAAGCAGCTTTATTCATAATAGCTCCAAACTGGAAATAATCCAACATTCCTCAGCTGATGAACATATAACTGAACTATTGGATATTCAAACAATGAAATACTACTAGACAATAAAAAGGAATTAACTCCAGATAGACACAACAACATGACTGAATCTAAAACATTATGCTGAGTGAAAGAAACCAAACATGAATGAGTATATCCAACATGATTCTAATTATATGAAGTCCTTGATCATGCAAAATTAATTAATGGCGACAGAAATCAGGTAAGTGTTTGCATGAGGCAAAGATTATGGGGGGGGGGAGGGTCAAATCCAAAGGTCCATGAGAGAAGTTTCTAGAGTGATGGAAATGTTTTACATTATATTGAAGCAATGGTTACTCTTGTGCATACATTTGTCAAACTCATCAAAGTATCCACTTGAAATGTCAATTATTCTGGAAGAAATTTGATTTAAAAAATAAAAATTATAGGGGTGCCTGGATAGCTCAGTTAAGCATCTGTCTCTTGATTTTGGCCCAGATCATGATCTCACAGTTCATGAGTTTAAACCTCGTGTCAGGTGTCTGTGCTGACAGTGTGGAGCCTGCTTGGGATTCTCTCTCTCGCTCTCGCTCTCTCTCTCTCTTTCTCTCTCTCTCTCTCTGCCCCTCCCTCACTTCCATGTGCACACACTCTCTCTCTCAAAATAAATAAATAAACATTAAAAAATAAAAATCATGAAATAAACAAAAACTTGCACAGTCTAGTTTATAAAGCATTTCATTGTTTGGTTGAACTCAATCCCTATCACCACCTTGTGAAGTAAGCATACTACAAGTTTCTCTTGTGAAAAAGCTACAAAATCCCATAATCTGTTCATGAACTACAGTGTCTCACTTGAGCATAGGCTTTATCCCAAAACTTCCTGGAAAAATGAGATGAACATCCCCACTACCCCACTCACACAAATTATAAAGCTGTTTAGGATGGAGCATCACCTAGATTAGAGGGAGTGCCTGAAATACTAATGGGTATGTTGATTTGTTATTTACTTACAAGGTCCTGTGACGTGCCAGGCATGTGGCAGTCCTGGGAAGCAGCTATCATTATGCTCTCCATTCACAGATGAGGACAAGGAGCCGCAGTGAAGTTAGGGGACTCTCTCAAGTTCACACGGCTAGTAAGTGGCAGAGCAGGAGGCCCAGATCTGATGGACTCAGAGCTGCGGCTCTTTCCATTCACATCCAACTGGTTCCATAGGTAAGCTAAATGGAGCGGTTTTTTGCTGGCAACTAAATTTACCCAAGGGGGCTGGCAGGGAGTGGTCCTCTGGAGATTAAGCTAAGGTCAAGTGAACTTCAGGATTGAGACGATGTGTTCAAGACCCGAAGGATCCTGTGAGTGCCAATGCCTCTCTTAACCTAGTTAAGACACTGAGCGCCAAAGGAAAGAGGGGGGTCACCATGAGGGCACCTGTGCTCGTCACCTCAACGGTTAAATATTAATATGAAAAAGCAGGGAAGACTTGAGCAAGATCATGCGGGCACACCCCCTGGTGTGAGATGATGTTTTTGGTAAGAGAACTGGAGTCACAGAATCCTCAGTGCAAAGTATTGTGGGATGAAGGCCTCACGCTGACCAATAACTGTGTAGACCCACTTTTCTCCTAAAGAAGAAAACTTAGAGCGGCATCAAAGCATGATGGATTGTTATTATACATTTGCATGTAAGTGCCCAATCTAACACTTGGTAAAAATGAATTTGAAGCTAGACAATACTGGGCTAAAATCCTGACTCTGTACTTCACACTGCGCCATCTTGGGGAAGTTACTTCTCTGAGCCTCCCTCACCTCAGCTGGCAGATTTGATAATGGCACATATTTCGTAGCACTGATGATAAGACAGATATTTGCAAAGAACCTATGTCAGTGTCTGGCACTACGTAATTGTTTGACTCTCTCCTCCTCCTTTGAGGAACCGATCTGGAACCTTAGGCTTCGACTTTGCTGCGAATCACTAAACTTCAGTCCTGGCTTTACTAACTTGCCTGGAACCCCATCTATGTCCAGAGAATGGAATCTGCTAGCAGTCAGTCATCTTCTCAGCTCCTTCCCGCTCCCTCTTCCTGGGTCTTGCATTCTTCCTGCACCCCAGGCTTAATAGCCATCCACTCCTTGCTTCTGGACCTTCTGACGCTGCCCAGTCTTCACCTCAACTCTCCGTCATCAACCTGCCCAAGTTCCCTGCAGCTGGCTCAGATGAGAGAGGCAGGAGCAAGTTTCTGTTCTGACAAAAACTCAGTCACAAAGCCTCCAGGCCTTTCTGCTGCATTCATTCCGAACCAGACTTTTAAAAAGGCAAACCTGACCATGTTACGCTCTTGATTAAAGTCTGCTTCATGGTTCCTCAAGATAAAGTCCCAAATCCCGCAAAGTCCCATAGGATACAATTTCTAGCAACTTCTCTCTCCTCCTCTCTCTCCAATCTGTACATCCACCTGCCCCAACCAGCCCTCCCCTACCTTCCAGCCAGACTGAACTACTTGCACTTCCCAAAGGTGCTATACTCCTTCTTGCCTCAAGGTCTTTGCATATCCTATTTCTATTTTCTCAAATTCTTCTCTCCCATTTCCTTGGATGCTCATCTTTTCTATTCTTCATGAATCAGTTTAGCTATCACTTGGACTATTATCTCCGACTCCCAGGACTATTCAGGACCCACCTTATCTGCATCCCTGAATCTGTAAGCTTCCATTACAGGCCTGCTTACCATTAACTGGCTTTATTATGTCTTTTCTCAAAGACTGTGAGCACTTTGAGAGTGAGTCTGCATTTGCACACCTGTGTCTCCAGCATCTACCAGGATGTCTGGCATCTAAGGGGCACTCAGGGAGCATTTGTAAAACAAATACATGAAAAGAACAACAGTGAGTCAGGAATGATGAGTGACAACTGCGTACTTTTTAAAGGAGGCTTATGGGCCCTAGAAAAGATAGCACTTAGAGGAAAGAAAGCAATAGTAAGAATTTCAGCAAGAAGCTTTCTGTGGGATTTCCCAAAGGATCCCAGCAAATGGGGCCGACTGCAGTCCAAGGCCACTGGACCACCCTGGAAAAGCAAAGCCTTCTTCTCAGAGTTGTGTGGGAACCCCTTCCTCCTACATTGTGCTCACAGCCCACTCAGTCTGGAAATGGAGTGTCACATATTTTGGTCTATGCTGTGTGCTGGCCTGCTCCAAAGTTGAAGAGAACAGCATTCTCTAGGCACAAAGAATGCACCCAGACCCTCTGATTAGGAATGCATTTTTAAACCGAAAAGTTTGGGAAGAGTTAAGCGGCCTGGAAGCTTTCAGACATCTTTGGCAAATGGGATTCAGCACAAAGACCTCCCAGGATGTAGAACTTGTCCCAGACAGGAATCAAAGCTGTCCCAGATCTGGGAAAGATTTCTAGGGGCTTAAGTAATTACCAAAGATCTATTTGTAGCAGGTCCCCAAGGTGGATACTAAGACTCCTACGGTCTACGCTCATATGAGACCTGCAAATGCAGGCTTCTTTGTCCCAGCAGATGGGTAAATTTTGAGAAATATAGGCTAAGTTGAGGGACAACCACAGGATCCTTGAGATACACTTGTATGGAAAGACTTCAAACCCAATTCTGAACCGGTCATCATAAGGATGTGTCACTGGACTATCTCCTACAAACTATTTCTTCATCTTGAAAATGCAGACCCACTGAGACTATGTTCCCAGGAGACCACAAATCAGCACAGTGGACCTGACAGTGAACTGATACTGCACAGCAGTTGACAGAGTGCTCTATGGGGTCTGAATGCCTGGATTCCACCTTGTCTCTATCACTTGTGTCACTATAAGCCTCATACCACATCTGTAAAATGGGAATAATGAGAGGGTGTGTAAGAGTACAGATGCAGTAGAATCAGAATTTAGTGTAGAATCCTTGCAAGCCCCTGGAACACAGTAGAATCAGTGAGGTTTAAGTACCACTAGTGAAATGGGACTCTCCTTAACAATCTGGGGGCAGAGCAGCCACAGGACTGAGCAGAACACAGTCTTTACTCAAGTGGCTCACCTCGCAACATTGCAAAACAACTCTGTAGCTTCAACTGTAAGATAGTCACCGATATGCATTTGTTCTCTGTGTCATTCAACACATATTTATTGAGATCATGTGCCCACCTAATGCCTGGCTCTGAGGCTACAAAGAGAAGAAGGAATGGTCCCTCCTAATCCAGTTTTCTTAAACTCACTGATGGGTGGGAGAGTCAGATCCAGATAGATGTCATGGCAGAATAAGATGTGTCTCATTACAATGTGATAAGTTAAGTAAAAGAGGGAGGCAGGGTTGCTGTGGATTCACAGATCAGGGGCCAAGGGTGTGTGAAAGTCTTCCTAAAGGGCAGAGATTTGGGGGAGACACAAAAGAATGAGAAGGCAGAATTCACCAGCTAAAGAAGGCAAAGGAAGCATGTTCAAAGCAGTAAGTCCAGCCAGTGTAAGGGCCCAGAGATGCCACGCACTTCGGAAACCATTGGAGTGACCTGGAGATATGAGAGCAATTCACTTCAGCTACAGGCCAGGGTATGAGGGTAGTGTTGAAGCTGGAGCTTAATGTAAGTAGAAGAGATCTCAAGGAGATCCCACGAGCTGAATTGGGGTTTCTCAACCTCGCCGCTACCACCATTTTTGAGCAGGATGGTTGGTTGTTGTGGGGCTGTCCATGCATTGTAGGGTATTTAATAGCATCCCTAGCCTCCATGTACATTAGCATGTATGTACACATCCTCTTCCCCACTGTGATGACCAAAAGTGTCTCTAGACATCGTCAAACATCCCTCAATGGGGCAAAGTCTCCTGGTTGAGAATCAGTGAACTAAATTAAGGACTTTGTACTTTATCCTAGGTTTCAGATTGTTTTGGATTAGAAAGAAGACAGAGATAGTCAATGCTGCTGTTGTAACCATCTAAGAAAGGTACTGTAAGTGACAGCAGAAAGGCTAAGAAAGGGATGTTCTCTAGACAGAGATATAAACAGATGTATAGAAAGTCTTTATCTCTCTCTCTATACTCTTTATATAGAGATATACACACATAATAAATATAATAATATATACTAGTATTAGTGTAGATATAGTATATTCAATACTGATTATATATTAAGATGTATGATATATAAAACACACACACACTCCCTGACTCTACAGGAAAACAGAGGAAGGTTAAGAGAGAAAGGGTTGATGAGTCTTTCTTGACCTCCTCTCCAAGGACAAATATGAAAACTTTGTTTGAATTGTTTATAATCCTCCAGAAAAACTATGAATGCCACCACTACACTTTAAAATTAATAACAGGGGCGCCTGGGTGGCTCAGTCAGTTAAGCCTCCGACTTCGGCTCAGGTCCTGATCTCACATTTGTGGGTTTGAGCCCCGCATCAGGCTCTGTGCTGACAGCTCAGAGCCTGAAGCCTGCTTCTGATTCTGTGTCTCCCTCTCTCTCTGCCCCTCCCTGCTCATGCTCTGTCTCTCTGTCTCAAAAATAAATAAAACATTAAAAAAATAATAAAATAAAATAAAATAAAATTAATAACACAATTTCTCAAACACATTAGCTCGTGAAATTCACACAACAGTCCCTTAAATTAGGCTTTATAATCCAAACATTACACGTGAAGAAACTGCCATCTAGAGAGTTAGAGGTCACACAGCCAATCGACTGGGGAACGTGAACTCACTTCAGTCCAAATCCTGTTTTCTTCCCCCTCCCTTCCCCCAACCATGTCACAAAAGACATTTCATAACATCCAGCTTATGATATTCTGATCCATTGCAATCAATTTGATCTGGGGCATTTTAAAACTAATTCCATCTAGTTTTTCAAACAATACATTTCCAAGCAGACGATCTCATGAAAATACATAGAGAAGAGAACCACAAAAAGTTCTGGAAAGTTTTGTATTCCTCTTTCTTTTTCTTTTTAATTTTTTGGTATGTGCTTTCTTTCTTTTTTCCCTCTTTCTTATGGTGTTAATTAAAGATGCACTGTCCCTTTTTAACAAAGTTCAGGCTCTTACAACTAGAGCTCTTCAGCTCTAGCTGAAGTACTCATCCCATACCCATACTTTTTCCCCAGAAACTCCCCAGGTTTCTGTGAATTTGACACCTGGAGTCCATGTGTCACAACTAGCCAGTGAGGGGCAGAAAGAATCAAGCCCTTCATCTTTTTTGTTTGATTTGCTCTGTTGCCAACAAATCTTTCTGCTTTACGTTTAGAAATAGAGAAAAAAAATGTTCCTTCATTTTTATTTATTTATTTATTTGTTTGTTTGTTTGTTTGTTTGTTTTGCGTGGTGCAAAATTTACAGCTGATAAATCTGTCTAAATGCTGTTAACAGGTCAAGTGCACCTGGGGGCCAAACATGATTTCGCCAGACTAATGAAGAATGTGTGCATTTTCCCCAGCTGTGCCCACACATCATTTGTTACATTGTTTGAAAGGCTTGGCCAGGGGCTGTACTCAGCTTCACTCCCACCCCCTGTTAAAGAGCCTGCTCTGCTTACACAGTTCTCCAACTATGGCAGGGGGAAATTTTCAGAGAGGAATACCAATATTGTTCTGCACACTGGGAAAGAAACAGAAAACTTAGAGAATGTATTCAAACTATGCAGTTGCTCTATTTTTTTTAAATTCAGATTCGCTTGAGAATTGCCTGGAAAGCCAGAGGGCTAATATGGCTGCGGGGGGTGAAAAGAAACCAATATTCATCCAGAGCTTTTAATGGGCTAGGTATTACACTTACCACTTTGCCTGCTTATCCCATCGATTCTCACCACAATGCTGTAAGAGATTATCCCTTTATCCTCGTTTTCTAAAAGGAAACTTGGAGGCTCAGAGAATACAAAAGTCTTGCCCAAGACCATTCAGCAAATAAAGGTCGAGTTAACAATATTTTTCACTCATTCAGCTATTTGTTGAGTGCTTTTGCCAAGCACTGTTCTGGGCACTGACAATACATCTGAGAACAAGATAAAGATCTGTCTTCATGGAGGAAACGTTCTGGACGGGACAGATGATAAACTTGGTAAAGATACAAAATATCTAGCATGTTGAAACAACAAATGCTTCAGTAGGCATTGAGGCTATTTACCAAATATTCCCTGTGCTCAGCTCTCTATGTGTCTGGCTCTAGCAAATGAGTGGTAGGCAGCATCACTTCTGACTGGAGTATGTAATCGCTAGTTTGAGACTCTCCAGGACACTCTCTATCCCATCCCCTCCCATGCTGATAGGCAAGGTTTTAGGTGATGATCATTCCATCAGTCTGGGTCCCAGGTAAGAACTCAAGAGCCCAGAGCTGCAAACAGCGGAAAGGCTGTATGCAAGAGAGAGGTTCAACTACAAGTGCAAGGAATGGACATTTAATTAGGAATAACACAGTAAGGGGAACGCTCAGACCCTGCCCTAGACTTCAAATCCAACAGTACAAATAAGCCTAGAGCCTGAAGCCAAGGGAATAGGGTTTTACAAGTCACACCCCACTGTGGGAGGAGCATGGTATATAGTGCAGCAGATGCAGAAGACGACTCAAGGAGATGTGGGTTCAAATCTCAGCCACACCATTAACCAGCTAACAAAAGCCTTTGAAACAGTTAATATATGAACATCAGTTTATTTGCAAATGCAAATGACAAACTTGCTATGTAGAACGGTCGTAGAAAGGGCTAAATAAGGTAGATTATGTGACGTCAAAGTGCTTGGTCCCATGTTCACTAACCTGCCCCACTATCCCTGGCTCCCCTACCCCAGTAGCCTTCGGTAGGCCTCTCTTCCTGAGAATTAGAAGTTCTGTGTTGTCTGCAACAGGCTCCAAGCATGACTTTTCTCCAATGGTTGTAATTAGACGGCCTTTCCTTTTAAGAGTCTGGTTCTTGTATTCCTCACTTTGGTTTCTTGTTTTGTTTTGTTTGTGTGCTTTTTTCTCCCCCTTTTCATTTGTTCTCAAAAAATCATTTGTGTATCCACTGTTTAACAACTTTCCAAAGACTAAACACTAATTCTCATTTTCTATGGCAGTTACTATATTTCCCCCTCATCTTTTGCTTCTCTCTCTTTCTAAAACAAACACACCCACACAAAACAAAAACAAACCAAACAAACCAAACAACAAACAAAACGGTGAGAGCACCGCTTCCTAGGTTGCCTGCAGTACTCTCCATCCTGTGCATCTTCCTCTCCTCTCTTGGGACCCTGTCTGTTGATTGAGACATATAATTAGATTAAGCAGGCTTATGTCTCTGTGTCCTGTTTCCTGTATAATTTATGTCCTTCACCACACATCAGTAAGAAGGAAAAAAGGAAGTGTCTTCCTTGTTCACAGAGAAAAACCAATTATCCTTCTTCTAAAATGAAATCATATGTATTTATTTGGTGGGAAGTCTTCAAAGAAACCAAAAGGATCCCTCTAAAATATTCAGGCCATCTTTACAACCCCCTGGAGTCAGGCTTACTGTTTCATTAACTAGAAGTTTATTGGTTACCTACGAGGCACTCAATATCAAATACAAACAAGAAAGGGTCACTCCCCTTAAGAAGCTCAGTCTGGGAGGGAAGCAGACATGGTTTATTACACTGCAGGGTGATTCAGTGTAAGAGCGCAGTGGTCAGTGGTGGCCCAGGAGAAGGTGTGGTTCCTGCAGTGGTGCTTAAGGTAGGAATGGTGGGCCAGATGGGACAGGAAGATAGGGGGTAAGGTTGGAGAGATCAGCCAGGCCTGGTCATGTAGAGCTCTAATTTTATGGGAGAAAAAAGTAGATTTTCCTTGTTTTCCCCAAGAGAGGAGAGGATTAGAAGATTGTGGCTACAGAGGTTGATTCTGTCACAAATCAGGATTGGTTCTAATTCAAAAATGGGAAGAGGAGAGAATGGAGTTATTAGACACTGTGCTGAGAAGTTAAACATATTACCTTGTTTGAACCTTTGAACACCCCAGCACGTACCTGATTTGCCCCAAGCTGTTCTCATTGCCCCCATTTTATAAATGAGAAGACTAAGGCTCAGAAACAGTTGTCTTGCACCTGCCCAATGGCCTAGAGAGCCATGGCAAAGCTCTTCTGAGTGCTGGCTGGGGACCCAAACTGATATGTCTTTACAACAGGGGTTTTCTTCCACGTACTTTTCCACTCCAAGGGCTTTTATGAATATCGTTTCTTTTCTTAAATTTTTTATTTATTTTGAGAGAGATAGAAAGCACAAGTGTGGGAGGGGTTGAGAGAGAGGGAGAGAGAGAATCCCAAGCAGTCTCCTCGGTGTCAGAGCAGAGCCTGGCATGGGGCTGGACCTCAGGAACCATGAGATCATGATCTAAGCCAAAACCAAGGGTTGGACACTTAACCGACTATGCACCCAGGCGCCCCTATGATTATGGTTTCCTAAAGCTGACAGAAGCTAGATGAACCAATGGTAGCTGGAGAAAAGATGAATACCTGGTAAACTGTACAATTACCAAAGATACCATATTTTCAGATAAAGATGTTAAGGCCTCTGAAACACCTCTGCTCTCTCCCATTGTTTGGAACGTCAACATTGATAAACAAGAGGAACTTAGACCCCAAAACATCATAACAGAATGAACGTACTTGCATAAAAGACATGTGGCCTTCACAAAGCTTTGCCTTACCACAAAGAAGCATTTCTTGGGGGTTCAAAGTAAATCATCTCATCATTACCAAGCAACTAGAATATGTTTCCATCTCCTTCTGACAGGCAACAGATGGTAGTGCTGGGGGCTCCAACCAACTCCCACTGGCAGGCAAGCAGACTTCCTCCCTGGGGTGGACTTCATGGGAAAGGAGATCTTCCCCACCCTTGCGTCTGTGGGGTCAATCAGGAGGAGCTGACCAATAAATCTGGTCTTTATCTCAAGTCCACATTCCCAAAAAGGAGGGTGATTTTTATTTTGCAGTTTGCAGGCTCACCACGACCTATTCCCAGCTGAGACTGGCCAATAAAGGCCAAAACCAACATGGATGTCGGGCAGGACCATGGCCACTGGAGCAAGAACCTGGTTCTCCAGAAACCAGTTCAAGCCATCTCTCTGGATTACGTGTGAGCGAAGGAGCTGCCAGGCTGGCTGGCAGCAATGTGAAGAAACTCAGATGTGTCGCCAGAGAATCACCACTCAATCTGTTAGGAGGGTTAGGCCAAAAAGGAAGGAAGGAGCTCAGGGAAAGATGTGAGGGGTCGTGGTGGGACGGCCTGTCGCTTCCCCCTACAGGACAGCCAAGCCAGGCCCTGTTTTATCAGATTGGATGTAGCCTCTCTTCTTTTTCTGTTTCCTTGGAATGTACTGCCCAAGCTTAGCAATGCTTGCCTCCATCATGTTCGGACAGAACTGATTCTTTGGCTCAAGTGCTAAGAAGCAGATGTTCTGTGGTGCCAAGCCTAGCACCCTCGGTCCCCCTTTACCACCCTAAAAGCCCTTTAGGTCCAATGAGGAGGCAGATAATACCAATGGCCTCTCTCTGACAAATGAGGACTCCGACAGAGGAAGGCTTTTCCAGAACCAGGAGGGAGCCTGCCTGACTACTCCAAGCAGCTTTCTCCCAGCATGCCCTACGGGATGAAGCGGTGTGGTCCTGGTTCTCATTGCCACACACTTACATGCTGTGGTTTTAAGCCAAATGACTCTCTCCTTTTTCAAAGTGCTGTAGGGCAATCATTTCATAATGCAGAGGAACTCATCAAATTTGAATTTTATTTAGAAGATGAAAGGTCCCCTTTGTATGCAGGCACAATGGGAAGAGGATACAACTCAAGACCATCTTCCTGAACTCTTAGGTTTTTTTGTCCATCGCAAAGCAATGCTGTGTGTCTAAAAAAAGCCAAAGAGTCATTGTTATTATTGCTATTTTTGTTATCACTCTTACTGATGACTGATTGATTGACTGATTGATAATGGTGGTGGTTGTTGTCCTGGGCTCACTCTCAATCTCCCAATTCCTAATTTAAACGTTTGTTTTTCTGGCTTATTTACCAAAACCTTATAATGACAAGAAACTTATTATCTACATGGCCCTGCTCTGCCTCCATCCCCTCCCCAACTTTCTCCTCACTATAGAAGTCAGAAAGTCACTCACTTTGCAACCTCTATCCATTTCTTATGGTCGTAAAACTTCATAGGATTTCTTTCCAACTATAAAATGTTCTAATTCAAAATGTTGTGTTCCTTGATGTCAATGTTAAGCAACCTTTTCACTCTGATAATTTGGGGAAAAAATAATATCTACACATTATTCCTTTTCTCTAAAGTTTAAAATGAAGTCAGCTGTCTTGGGTCCTAAGAGGCCCCCACTGCTGGAGAGACTGCGGAACTGGGCCCCAGAAAGCTCTTCTGCCCCTCCATCACAATGGTCTTGGGAGGTGAGGGTTGCCCCAAGGCAGGCTCCTCAATTTTTATGCATCCCCTGAGAGTCAGAAACCTAAGGACACTGTCCTAGCACCACCCTTCATGGTGGTACCAATGAGTTCTAGTGATGTCTGTGCTGTTATGTCTCTGTTTAATATACTTCTGAGTTGGTTTTGCTTATAAAATACAGTCCATTCATTTGTCAATAAGTCTTCTTTAGAGTCTCATTAAGAATTCTATGGTGGGGCACATGGGTGGCTCAGTCAGTTAAGTGTCTGACTTCAGCTCAGGTCATGATCTCCTGGTTTGTGAGTTCGAGCCCCCATCAGGCTCTGTCCTGACAGTTCAGAGCCTGAAGTCTGCTTTGGATTCTATGTCTCCCTCTCTCTCTGCTCCTCTCCTGCTTGCACTCTGTCTCTCTCTCTCTCAAAAATAAACAAACATTAAATTTTTTTAATTAAAAATTCTATGGTGAATGATGTATGTAAAACTGATGGTCCATCTTTAGGGCCCATTTGACTTAACGTGGTTTTTCCTGTGGCTATTTCCTTTTTTTTTTTTTTTTTTTAGTTTATTGTCAAGTTGGTTTCCATATAACACCCAGAGCTCTTCCCCACAAGTGCCCTCTGCCAGTGGCGATTTCATAACATTTTTGAATTGTGAAGAAAGTTTTAGTAATTTTTCTGTGCACATACTCCTACTGTTCTTTTTCGACAATAAAGTCAATGTGTTAAGGAGTCAGAAATAGGATTTATAGCACTACTTGACTTTTGGCAAAGAAATAAAAGAATGATATTTGCTGTGATTTCTTCATCAATATAATTTTGATGGAAAATGGATGGATTTAAAATAGATGAAGTTTAATTATTTACTCAAGAAATACAGCCAGTGATACCAATGAAGTCTTGACTCTAATTTTGTTCCACAGCCTGGCTGTTTTGCGCTTTGGATTAGGAAACTAGAGCAGAAATCCAGTTTGTTTCTTGTGCTATCTTTCTCCTTTTCATTCTACAAATGAAAGAACGGGGGAGGGGGGCACAGTATGATAGGGATATACCCCCTCCCCCCATCCTGTCACACAGGGAGGTTGATGGCTGGGCTGCAGTGAGAAGTGACACTTCCTGCTCCCCAGGCAGAACCTGCCCACTCTTCCAGGGCTCCTTACTGGCTCAGGACTATTTTCTTTTGCTATTCCATGCGGGGCACCACTTAACCCTCTCTCTCTTATTGTATTAGTGGTTGATTACCGAGGCTCAAAGCAACACATATAAACATAATTCCACGCCCCTGTGCACACATATTCTTGTTATTTCCTCATGGGAACTGAATCTTTTAAAGTGTGGCATGAGAAAACAAATCTGTTCAGTTGAAAGGCAACATGATAGAGTAAGAAGAGTTTGGGCTTTAAAATCAGACCAATTTGGGTTTTAAACCTGGCTCTATGTCTAGCTAGCTGCCTGGCCTGGACCCCATTACAGAGCCTCTCTGAGCCTGAGGTCACGACTTGGACCATGGAGATGTTCCATGTACATTCCATAGCCTTCCTTCCCACCCATGACAGTCCGTGCCAGGCAAGACAGCAGAGAGATCATATTTGAAAATTCAGAACAGAAAAGTGGCTCCACAAGTTCTCAGATGTGAGGACATTTTGAAGTGAAACAAGTTCATGTGCTGCTCCAATGTCCCCTGTATACATGCAGTATGTAATACTAATTCAATCTATATATAGTTCTTTGTTTATGGTTTTTTTTTTAATTTATTTTTGAGAGAGAGAGACAGTGCAAGCAGGGGAGGGGCAGCAAGAGAGGGAGATACAGAATCTGAAGCAGGATCCAGGCTCCGAGCTAGCTGTCAGCACAGAGCCCGACGCGGGGCTCGAACCCACGAGCCGAAGCTGGACACACTGAGCCACCAGGCACCCTTAAATATAGTTCTTGGGACATGTGTAAGTTTCCCAAATCTTGTCATAACTCCACTGGTATATTTGCCCTGCCCTTCACCAGAATAATACTGTCTCACCTTTGGTTCTCAGGATTATGGCCATTTGGCAAATACCTGATTATTCAATAACCACTATCACATATTTGCATTTTCTGTAAAGACATACCAAATAGAGAATATGCGGTATTATAAAATATAATTTTCCATACAACAAAAATCTACTGAAGAATAAAAGCACTTCTAATAGTGGGGAAATGCATTTTCTAAGAAAATATAAATTTAGAAAAGATATTTACCTTTCAGCTGCTAAGAAAGCATAGTTAACAAAACAAGCTTTTTAAAAATCAGTTTATGACATAACTTAAATATAGCCTTTGAAATGTAAAAACTATAATATTTTTGAATATTCCCTTTTCTAAGACTTTCAGATAACTTCCACTATATTTTTAATATCTCGTCAGGAAGGATAAATGCAGTTATAACTGGATCTACTCAGACGACGCATAACGACTCTGACTAGTCCAGAGAGTCAACCCAAGTTTGAACACTCTGAAGCAGCAACATCCAGGCACTTCGTCGTCCCTGCACCCTTTGGTTCTTCGCCACCCACAAGCATGAAGAGGAGCTGGTGGTCATGGTGGTATCCTTCCGTCCAGAATCTGACCCAAGAGAAGTATCCTATGAAACAAGTCTGGTGAAAGTCATAAATAACCTAACTGGGCTCCTTTCTGCCATTGTTTTCTATGTGAACACAACCCCCCTAAACCTTTATAGACATTAGGGTTTAATTTCAAGCTTTCTAGTCACTGCCTCATTCTTTTCCTAGAGTCAACCATGTGAAGCTCTATCCAATTTCCTTGTCACTTCTAAGTTATACAAGTGAGTCTTTACTGTCGAATGACTATTATATTAAATGGAAACAGTCTGTACATACAATGATTTGATGTGAATAAAGAGGCCACTTTCCCTGATCTTGTGGGTCTCTGGGTACGCTAATGTCTTTGGGACAGAAAAGGTATATTGAATGAATGTGCTTGCCCATGTGAATTCTCTTGTCAAGACCCATACTGCCTAACGCCAGTTCTCAGAAAGAATTCTCTACTGCCAATCTCAAATTGCATATTGTTAATGCATGCCATTAAGATTAATCTTTGCTTTAGCTGTCACTTCTTATTTATAGACCCCAATTTTCTTTGCTGCAGTTAACTCTGGCTATGAAATCTTCCCTCATTCTGAGGCCCTCATGCCACCTCAGATTGGCCTCAACTTGAGGATCGAATGAGTATGGAGGGGATTAAGACCCATCTGAATTCACCATTCAGTTAATACAGAATCTATTTGGTAGATTCTTCAAAAAGTATTAATAGTATGGTCCCCAAATCTTATTGCACATAAAAATGAGAATGTTATTGGTCGAACATAGATGACACAAGGGAAGAAAATTACATTGATTGAAAACCTACCATATGTAAACATTGTCATGCTCAAAGCTTTACATACATTAACAACAACCTTATGAAGAAATTAATATTAATATTTTCTCCAAATTACAAATACAGAACATATATCTTAGAGAGACAGAATAACTTACCCCAAGTCACAAAGATATTAGCGGCTGATTTTTTTAAAGTGGGTTTGGGATATCTATTCTGCTAGTGCTCTTTCACCAGAACATGTAGAACAAGAAGTTAAGAGCCTCCAATTTTATTTCTCATTTTCCCAACTAATGCCCATAAGAATTATGTTCTAGGAGTAAATATTATTTAGCACATGAGGCTAAATAGTTGCATCTCATACTTTGATCATATCTAATTCTAAAGGATGTAAAGAATTAGGGAACTGATTTATTGGGATCCATTTTCTCTCTCGTGTCTCTCAACTAATTATTCATTAATTTCAGCCAAGTGGTTCTGTTTGTACTGTGTCAGTCAAACTCCCACCAAAAAACTACTTGTGGGTATGAGTATTAAGTAGTGTACTTAAGGATCTATTTCACTAATTCTATTTCCTAAAGAAGACTATGGCTCTCTGCATTTATTAAAAATGGACATTCCTTAGGTTGAGTCTTAAGGAAATTCACAGGTGACCAACTTAACTAGAATGCATAAATATGACCTCTCCTCCTGGTCAACAGCAGTTTGTTGCCTCTTAGCACAGTCCAGACAGGACTGGAGTCAGAAGAGAGTGGAGATAGCTCTATCCTAGCCATGGATATATAGAGTCAAAGGCACCAAAACCATGACTTGACAGACACAAGTTCTCAATAGAGCATAGTTATGCAAATAGTGCTTATGGGAAAGAATAAAAAAATTAAAAGGGAAGAGGAGAGGGAAGAAAAATATAGTAGCTTCCTCAGATAAACTTTTCCTTGAAAAAGTCAAATTCAATCTCTGCTTTATAATGTGAGGCTGAACATACATATTTAACGCCTTGTTCCCTCCTTCCCAAAAGACACGGTCATGTGTTATTATTGTTTGTTTGTCTGCCTGTCTGTTTACATTAAAGCATAGATATCGAAGGACAAATAAAATAGAGGATCTAAGAGCAGGAAAATTTAGGAAGGCAGAAAGTAACTGGATGAATAGTAATAGACTAGCAGAATACTAAACTGGAGAAAGATGTAATTTCAAAACAGTGAGAACAAAGAGGATCCTACAGATTTGCAGAGAAGAAATACAGCTTTCATATAAAGTTTTAAGAATTATACTGGCATCATGGTTCCTAACACAAAACATGGAACCAAGAGAAAATTGAGCAATGCCTTCAGAACTCTGAGGGAAATTATTTCCTACCCAGAAACTATGCCCAACTAAGCTATCAGTCAAATGTGATAGGAATAAATTTTAGACACATAGGTTTTAAGATTATTTTCCTTGTAACTCTTCTTGGGAAACTACTAGAGAGTAAAGCAAAGAGAAGAAGGCTTGAGATCCTAAAAATTGAGAATCTAACATGTATCAAAGGGAATCTCCAGGATGACAGTAAAGAAACATTGCAAGAAAACCCTCCCTAGAGAGTAACTAGTTTCAGGTTAGTTCTCGAGAAGCAGGCGTTGAAGAGTTTTACATGCAGAATATTTATTAGAGATCAATACTTCTCAGATTATAGGAAGAAAGGAGAGGAAAGAGGCAACACTGAGCAGACTAAAACATTGCATTGTAGTGCAGATGAAGTAATACCTTGGCCATCCCCTTGAGGAGCTCTGGAATTTTATGGCACACTGAAGTTATCCTACAGTGGGCTGAAGTGCCTTTTGTACCCTCTCTGTATGGATCTTTGGATACAGGCCACCTTGGGAAGGCCAGGCTCTTGGGAAGGGCAGCTCTCTGCAGCAGAGGCAGAAGATGAGGGAGCTGACAGCAGCTGGAACAAAATGGATCCCACCCTTGAAAGGGCTTCTGGGCAACACATCTCCATGTCCACCACCCCATTCCAGGTTGGAGCAGGTTAAAATAATACAGAAGGAAGTTCTGCAAGGAGATGAAATTCATAAGCTATCTAATATGTTTTAAAATTTACACAACTGGGGGTGCCTCGGTGGCTCAGTCGGTTAAGCACCCGGCTTCGGCTCAGGTCAGATCTCACGGTTCGTGGGTTCGAGCCCCGCGTCGGGCTCTGTGCTGACAGCTAGCTCAGAGCCTGGAGCCTGTTTCGGATTCTGTGTCTCCCTCTCTCTGTGACCCTCCCCTGCTCCAGCTGTCTCTCTCTGTCTCTCAAAAATAAAATAAAAAGCAATAAAAAATTTTAAAAAAAATAAATAAAAATAAAATTTACACAACTGGAGTAAATTTAGGAATGAACTGATGAGGCCATCCAATCCTAAGCAAGGAACAAAAACAAGATTAACTCCAAGGACAATGAAATATTGTGAGAGAAAAGGAATCATACACCACGTGCCAATCATCTTTATATGGTGATGCAATTATATTGAGAGAGTGTGGAAATGCGCAACGTGGTTAAGGGTAAATCCTCATCTACCGTGGTGGGAGATCAATCTGAGTACTTTAAATAGTTTTTGCAAACCAAGAAATAGCAACATTCTAATATTTAGTTGGCTTTCTGTGAACTACAAGCATCCAATACAGTAAGAGTGGTAGCATTGTTATATCATTATTATTATTTATAACAACAAGATGGCTGGATAGCTTTTATTTTGTGCCCTGTAAATCTATCTTACTAGAAATTATGCCTGTATCTATATAATCTTCCGGACTATCTTCCAGAATATTTAATACCTGGCTAACAAGGGTCTCAAGTCATCCTGAGTTCCACTTCATCAATTCTTATTCAACAAGTAGAATGGTAGAAGAAATAAGTGCTGTGGCCATGAGAACAACCTGGATATTCATCAAATGTTCTGTGTTCCCAGACTTAGGGCTTCGCACATGCTTTTCTGGCTTCCTGGACGGGTCTTGTCCCTATTCTCTGCAGAAGTTGCTGCTTCTCATTGAAGCCTGAATGCCAGCCCTAGCCCGAGGCCCTGCAGGAGTAGGACCCCTCTCTCTCAATATGTCTTCTGTTACTCTCCGACCAAGTCCCCAACATTTCTGACTAGCTCCCGTTCTTTTATTTATTCACTCATCCGGTCTTCTTCTTAACTCTCTTCTGACTCAAAAGTCATTTCCATATAACCAGGGGCCTTGTCTGTCCTTTTTACTCTGTATCTAGGTACTTGGTAGGTGTTCAAGAAACAGGCATTTAAATAAGTAACTAAGTAAATAAAATGAGTTTCACAGTTAACACGATTAGGCAACCTTCTGGTTTGTGGTTGTATTTCGGAGTCATCACAACGCCACTTATGGCAACTGTTTGATTTAGTCGCTGCAAATGTGGGACTGAGCACTCTAAACTGATTTCTCAAAGCCACTGTACAGATAAATCCTATGATCCAAACCACGCCTTCCTAAGTGCCAAAGCTCAGAGGCACAGTACATGCAGCCATTCCACCAATATAGAAATTGACAGAGCAGAAAGCAAGGATATGAACACACTGTTTGTATCATTTACTGAGCATTTACTGTCTCCCTTTCATAACAATCCCAATAATTTCGTTTTGTTTTTTTATTCTCACTTTAAGATGTGAAAATAGAGGCTCAGAGAATGTAGTAACTTGTCTAAGAACACACAGCAAGTAATTATCTGAGCACTAAATGAGAACTCAGGTCTATCATTTCTAAAGCTGGTGTTGTTCCTGCTAAGAAATGTCATTTCTAGAATTTAAATTTGTACTTTTCATACAAAGAAGATCAAACCACAGTAGCTAAAATTGTGCCATTATAATAACACAGCCCTTTTATAAAAGGAAAAATCTAGGAAACCAACTGCTCCTTCAGTTTGTTGTCAAGAAATTTAAAGGGTTTTTTGGTTCATGGATCACTTATGCAATTTTATATAATGACCCTGAGAATCATGGCTCAATCACTGAGGTCTCAGCATAAATCAAGAGGGGAAATGATAATAAGTATCTTTGAGCTAATAATGGAAAAGTACCAAAGTCTTCCAGGGGTTACAGGTTAGCAGGAAAATATGTAAAATAAAAAATGACACTTCGTTTACTGTAAGGACAAGGTACAAATGTTCAGAGTAATTTCTTTCCACCAGGAATTCCTAATGAAATGTTGAGATCAATGTCAAGCAGATTATGGAAACAGGACATGGAATGGATGTCAAAATAAGTCAAACCCAGTGAAGTAAGTTAGAGGAAACAGGGCCATGTGATCCTTTTTCTTTGGTTTCAAGACAAGGAACCACATTTTTTTCTCTTCTCAAAGCTCTAGTATTTAGAAGTTATTAGTTATGATGAAAATGCCAAATTTTTAATAGCTTCAAAAAATGCTGGACAAAACAGAACAATTTCACCCTTAAAACAAAACTTAACAAAATAATTTAAAAATTGTTTTATGTTTATTTATTATTGAAACAGAGAGAAACAGAAGATGAGTGTGGGAGGGGCAGAGAGAGTGGGAGACACAGAATCAAAAGCAGGCTCCAGGCTCTGAGCTGTCAGCATAAAGCCCGACACAGGGCTTGAACCCACAAACTGTGAGATCATGACCTGAGCCAAATCAGACACTTAACCAACTGAGCCACCCAGGTGCCCCTTAAAATAATTTTTAAAATGATTTTAATTTGAAGTTTTCATATTAATTGTTATTTTGATAGATATATGAAGATAATTTATAGTGAAAAATATATGAAAAAATCGTCAGAATA